>NC_068981.1:136200560-136208162 GCF_001194135.2 Octopus bimaculoides | reverse complement strand
ATATATATATGTGTGTGTGTGTGTGTGTGTGTGTGTGTGTGTGTGCGTGTGCGTGTATGTTTGTGTGTCTGTGTTTGTCCCCCCAACATCACTTGACAACTGATGCTGGTGTGTTTACGTTCCTGTAACTTAGCAATTCGGCAAAAGAGACCGATAGAATAAGTACTAGGATTACAAAGAATAAGTCCTGGGGGCGATTTGCTCGACTAAAGGCAGTGCTCCAGCATGGCCGCAGTCAAATGACTGAAACAAGTAAAAGAGGCTAACTTCCTATTGGCCATAACAATCCAATATAATGAGTACGAAAGTGGTGCCCCAGCATGGCCACAGTCAAATGACTGAAACCATTAGAAACATAAACTTCATTTTACTTATACAGTTACGTATTAACCTTTTAGCATTTAAACCAGCCATATCCGGCTCAAATATTCTTCCTGTTTTATGTTCAAATGGCCATATCAGGCCTCTCATACCTACTTTACAATGTTATTCTTCTAAAAATAAACAATCACATCACTGAAATTTGAAAGCTACAAGATAATGTATAAGTAATTCAAAACTATGTGAATGTAATAAGCATTGCATTTGACAGAGTAATCTGAATGCTAAAAGGTTAAAGTTGGATGTAATCTGAGAATAAAGAATGGAGGAAGTAGCTAATTTTATGTCTGGACATCAAATACAGTGGTTCTTGCTGTTTGTCATGTAACACCATGCTATTCAGTGCTAAGGTGGGAGGACCAATGCCATGATTTTTGATTTTGTCATGGCTTGAACATTGGGTTCTAAGTGTAAGGTGGGGTTATAAGATTAAGGTGTGGCAGGAACAAGAGTAATTATAAACTTGAGATTGTGGTTGTTCTTGTTGTTGTTGTTGCTGTTTAGCCCCCCCCCCCCCAAGTCGATCCTGTTTCTGTAGACCTATAATCAAAAGCACACTCATCATGAATATCCTGTGAATTTTTTTAGAGGGGTGTAGGACAAAAATATCCAATGGGTTGGGTTATTTCACTTTCCAAGACAGTAGAGTGCAATTTGAGGTGGGGTGGGGGTGGTGGTAGGGGTAGGATGGGATGAGTTAGCTGCTATTTCTAGTAGTTCATGCGACTGCTAAGGGCTCCCTCATCAGCTGGCTCATAGCCTTGGGATGCAGTGAGTATGAAGTAGTTTGGCAGTGGTAACTTGATGCTCTGGTGGAGGTGGTTGTTGTTGTTTGTCCCAACCCTAAGTTTGTTCTAATTAACTAGGCTTATCAAAGCATTCCTGCTGTGACCATTTTTTTGCCTTCTAGGCAAGTTGTCATCATCATCGTCATCATCATCATCATCATCAACAGCAGCAGCAGCAGCAGCAGCAACAGCAGCAGCAGCAACAGCAGCAACATCATTTTATTGTCTGATTTCCATGCTGGCATGGGTTGAATTGTCTCAGTCCCCATAATCTAATGCGAAGAGTATTCATCGTTAATAGTTTCTTTGCTTTTGCTTGCTTCAGTCATTGGAGTGCGGCCATTCTGGGGCACTGCCTTGAAGGATTCATTTAGTCAAACAAGTCAACCTCAGTACTTATTTCATAAGCCTGGTGCTTATTTCATCAGTCACTTTTTTGCTGAATGACTAAGTCACAGGGATGTGAACAAACCAACACCAGCTGTCAGGAGTACAAACACAAAGACACATAGATATAGACCTGCATGCACACACGCACACACACATACACGCACACACACACACATGCACACAGACACATACACATACACACATATTTGTGAATACTTGTTTCAGTTTTTAGACTGTGGCCATGCTGGGGCACCATCTTGAGG
The DNA here is from genome assembly GCF_001194135.2 of Octopus bimaculoides. NCBI lineage: Eukaryota > Metazoa > Mollusca > Cephalopoda > Octopoda > Octopodidae > Octopus > Octopus bimaculoides. The sequence goes on along the minus strand of NC_068981.1, from coordinate 136,206,340 downwards.
AATTTTGTTGTAATCAAATGAATTGACCCCAGTATTTATTTTCTTTTTAAGCTTGATGCTTATGCTATCAGTCTCCCCTGCTGTACTGCAAGGTTATAGACATGTAAACACACCAACAGACAAAGACACACACACACACACACAATCATATGTGATGGGTTTCTTTCAGTTTCTGCCTACCAAATCTACTCGCAAGTCTTTGGTCGGCCTGGAGTTATAGTAGAAGATACTTGTCCAATGTACCATGCAGTAGGATTGAACCCAGAATCACATGGTTGAGAAACAAGCTTCTTACCACACAACTGCACCTATAACTTTTCAAAGATTCTTACAGGCTCTAACACTGGTTTATTAATTTGATGGTGTAAGGTTTTATTAATACAAATTTAGCGGCTATTAGGGGAAGCCTTGAAATATTTGTTCTAGATCTCCATGTACTGAGTTCAAATCCAATTAAGATCAATTTTGTTTTTCAGCCATTTAGGGATTGATAAAGTACCCAGTACCCTTCAAGTTGTGAAGTAAGTAGAGTGTGTGCTTCCCAGGTCAGCCCTTAAGTTTGCCTCTAACTAGCAGGCTCCTTGCCCTATAAAGGCTTATATGGCAGATCCAAAAGGGTTGCCCCCACCCATCATCATACCATAAAAGTGTTGCAGCACCACCTACAACCCCATTTAGTTGTGATACTTTCTTCAAGTACAGGAGTCGATTCTTTTTCTGCCATATTTATTACTTTCTTTCTTACTCTGTCTCTTACTCAAGAAATCATTTGTGTTGAAACCTGGATAAGGGTTGCACCCACCCAGATTTCAAATGAACAAAATACATCAAGGTGCATGGCCCAGTGGTTAGAGCATCAGGCTCACAATCATGAGATAGTGAGTTTTATTCCTGGATTGGGCTGTTTGTTGTGTTCTTGAGCAAGACACTTTATTTCATGTTGCTCCAGTTCACTCAGCTATAGAAATGAGTTGCAATGTCACTGGTGTCAAGCTGTATCGGCCTTTGTTTTCCTTTGGATAACATCAGTGACATGGAAAGGGGAGGCTGGTATGCATGGGCGATTGCTGGTCTTCCATAAAACAACCTTGCCTGGACTTGTGCCTTGGAGGGGAACTTTCTGGTGCAATCCCATGGTCATTCATGACTGAAGGGAGTCTTCACCTTTTATCATGATAGTAGCTCCTTTATTCCTGATAGAGTAAAGGAAGCAAAAAATATGTAGGAGATAAATATTGTAGGGATGAGGTGTGGATAGCTATTGTTGTGGAAAGAACAATTGTTTCTGTTGTTGCTGTTATTGTTGCTCAACTCTACATCAGCTCTTATTGGGCAAGCCTAAGATCAAAATGATTCCATCAATTTTAATTAAGCATAACACATATGATATAATTACCAGCAGAGGTGGCGAGCTGTCAGAAATGTTAGCACACTGGGCGAAATGCTTAGCAGCATTTCGTCTGTCTTTATGTTCTGAGTTCAAATTCGGCCGAGGTCGACTTTGCCTTTCATCCTTTCAGGTTGATAAATTAAGTACCAGTTGTGTACTGGAGACAATCTAATAGACTGGCCCTCCACCCACAAAATTTCAGGCCTTGTGCCTAGAGTAGAAAAGAATATAACTACCAGTGGCATATGGTGGTTGTGGTATTGAGTGCGCTGCCACACCCAATGCCACCAGGGTATAACAAAAATTTTCCATTTAGATTTGTGATTAAATTAATGATTAAGATTAATATTTATAATGAATTTGCTATTTTCGGATGGGTGTGCAGCACACACCTAGCACACCCAGAATATAAGCCTCTGATAACTACATTATTCAAAGCAGTTTTTTTATGAGATAGCAAAATGTGATTTGAGGGAGATTTCACAGCTATTTCTAGCAGGTCAAACAACCACATAGATGTTCCTTTGTTGATAACAAGTACAGGGTATGGGATGTAGTTGATCTAAGGTATGGCAAATCCAGAGTAGGGAGTTTTATTATGTCACCATGTGTAATCAGTCATGGTGACTATAAGGTGTGGTCAGTAAAATGTGATAGTTGTTGCTGTTGTTGTTGTTGTTTAGTACAAAGTCAACAAGGTCATTTTAGCCTCCTCTCACTTTGTTTCTTCCTTTCATTTTGTTTCTCCAGTCACAGTGTACCTTAGACCACAATATTAATGTGTCTCTTCCTCATAACAGCAACAAACTATGACAACAAAAATTACTATAACGACAACAGAAACAGCTATTCATTCTACTACATATCCCCATTCACGCCTTATTTTATTATTAGACAGTATGGATACGATGTAAGGGAGATTTAGCTGCTATTTTTAGCAGATTGAGCAACTACATAGTGGCACAACCTTGAAGCATTTAAATCAGCCCTATCAGGCCCAAATATTCTACCTGCTTTATACTCAAACCAGCCAGATCTAACCACTCACACCTCCTCTACAATATCATTCTGAAAATAAACAATCACACCACCAAAATCTTGAAGCTATGAGGTAATACATAATTAATTGTAAACAATGTGAATGATCTCTAATAGTGGAGGGAACCTGTGTGGAAGAGGTAAACCCAGGAAAACATAGGATAAGGTGGTGAGCCATGATCTTTGAACATTGGGCTTTACGGAAGCATTGACAAGTGACTGAGAGCTTCGGCAATATAGTGTGCTTGAGAAGACCTGTCAAGCCAAGTGAGAATGTAATCATGGCCGATGCCGGTGTTTCATAACTGACACCTGTGCCAGTGGAATGTAAAAAAAATGCCAACCACAGTCTTGGAGTGGTTGGCATTAGGAAGGGTATCCAGCTGTAGAAACCATGCCAAATCAGATTGGAACCTTGTGCGGCTCCCCAGCTTACTAGATTTCAGTCAAACTGTCCAACCCATGCCAGCACGGAAAACGGACATTAAATTATTATTATTATTATTATTATTATTATTATTATTTAAATGATGATGATGATGAATGTGAACAAGTGTTACATGTGACAGAGTAATTTGAATATCAAAGTATTAAGGTACAGTTAGTTGTGACAACTAATGGCCATCAAACATGGTAGCACCAACAATATTACAAGATAGAATTAAGAGAATGTAAAAATAAAATTGAACCAAGATGTTGAGGTTGTTGCTGTTGTTTAGTTACCCCCTACTCACCTCTGTCAGTTAACCCTGACCAAGCTAATCTATGATTAAAGGCATCCCATTCTCAGTCATCTTGTTTTCAGCTCAGAAATAGTATTATCTAAGATTACCTTATCCAATGTTTCCTTCCTATTTTCCTTAAAGAAACTACGTTATGATTCAGCAGAGATTAAACTGCTATTTTAAGTAACCACTTGGATGCAATTCTCATGACTTGTGAAATAAATAGCTTCTAAGGTGTTGCAACCATATGGTGGAGTGGCAACATAGTGTATTAATCAATCAAATGTAGTAATCAATCTAACCAAGATTTTCTGTAGCTGAGTGTCAGACATGATATATAACAGAAGCAAGGTGTGGTTATTAGATCCATGTTTGTTAGGAGAGAGAGAGAGAGAGAGAGAGAGAGAGAGAGACAGTGGAACATGATGCAGTCTCATTGGGCCGACCAAAGCCTCAGGAGTGGATTTGGTAAACAGAAACTGAAAGAAGCCTGTCATATTACATATATTCGTGCATGTGTGTGTGAGAAAGTGTGTTTGTGTCTGTGTTTGCCCCCAGCCACCATGGCAAAAGAGACTCAGCCACTCAGTTAAGAGGATGTAAACACACAAACACCAGTTGTCAAGTGTTGGTGGTAGACAAACACAGATACAAAGACACACAGAGATACATACATACATACATACATATATATATATGTATGACAATGACAAAAGCTTAAATTTTATACGCAATGTCAAGGCAAAGACACACACACACACACACATATACACTGTAAAGTGTTTGACATTAGGAAGGGTCTCCAGCTATAGAAAATATGCCAAAACAGATAGTGGAGCACGGCGCAGCACTCTGGCTTGTTAGTTTCGGATCTATTTCAAAACGGGGGCACCAGTTTTCATTTATGTTTTATGTAGTGTTTTTGGTACCGAAAGACTTTCAAACTTCGTATACTTATCTATTTTGTGTTATAGAACAGAAAAAAATTTTTGTATTCGAATTTATTTCATGTAAAAAATTGTCTTATTTCGATAATTTCTACTAATCACTGACGTCTATTCAGTTGAAAACAGTTAGCGCTGTAACGGTGTATATCGTATTAATCCCCTAACCCTAACTAGACTGTTAACCCTAACCCTAACCCTAACCCTAAAACTAACCCTAACTCTAGAATCCGAACTCTAAAATTGTTACACACATAGATACGCACAGCGTAATTTATTATATAAACAATATATGCGTATAAATTACGATTAAACCGGATGAAATATGTCACAGGGAATAACATTTTTATGACCGCCCAGCAGTAACTCTATTCAGCTGAATAGACGTCAGTGATTGGTTGAAATTACAGAAATACGACAACTTTAACATGGAATAATTTGTGATGTACGTTTTTTTGTTAAGAAGACTAAGAGTAAAAGATGTTTTATATGACACATTCTACCAGTGTCCCAAGTTTCAAAGTGTTTCGTTAGTGTTTCGTTAAGAAAATACTGGTGCCCCCGTTTTGAAATAGATCCTTAGTTTCTGTTAAATCAATACAACCCACGTCAGCATGTGAAAAGAGACATTAAATGATGATAATTATGATGATGATTGTGATGATGATGATGATGATGATGATGATGATGATGATGATGATGATGATGATGATGATGATGATGACAACGGTGATGATGATGACAACGATGATGATGATAAGCATAATGATTGTGATAATGATTATGACGACGACGACGACGACAACGATGTCGATAATGTTGTTGATGATGATGATGATGATGATGATCATGATGATCATGATCAGGATGATGATGATGATATACACAATTGACTCTTTTCAGTTTCCACGAGGCTTTGGTTAGTTTGGGACTATGGAAGAAGGCACTAGCACCAAAGAGCCACACGCTAGAACTGAACCTGAAACCATGTGGTCGAGAAGTGATCTTCTTAGCCAAACAATCATTTCCCTTCGTTTTGCTCTGAAAAATCATTGTCTCCAATTCAATTTCATGAACGTTAACACCAAACCGCTCCTTTATTTCAGGATCATGAATTTTATGTCCAACAGCTGGTTTACAGAGGAAAGACCAATCTGTGATTTTTATTTTCATTTTGTATTATTAATTCTAAAAATAGCTTATTCTCTGATTCACTTTGTTTTGTTCTTGGTTTTCTTTTTTTCCAGTTTGTTTTATTCATTATATCTATTTTATTTATTTACTTATTTATTTTTCTCTCCATGTAACCCAGTTGGACTTGCCAATCCCATCTCCACGTAAGACATATTTCTTTTATTTTTATCCCTTCCTACCCTGGAAAGAAAAAGAAAAGAAATAAAGAGACCATTAAAATAAACAACAACAGCGCAAAAGGGAAGGGAAGAAAGAAGGAAAGAAAGGAAGAAAGAGAGAAAGAAAGACGGAAAGAAAGGCGAAACATTAATCACATTTTTGTGGGGTGCAATTGTGTAATACAAGCAAATTACTCACAATGCTTCGTTTCGTTTGTTCATAAGATTAATCTATTATTACGTAAATTAATTAGCAGATTATACTTTTACAGCGAAGCTGAAATCAAAACAAATCAAATTAACTAAGGAAGGAATATTAAATTACATCAAA
>NC_068981.1:136197306-136199107 GCF_001194135.2 Octopus bimaculoides | reverse complement strand
GGTAAAGTATACAGAAAATTGGAGAAATATTGATCAACAACAATTGATTTACATCAATTATTATTTTTTAATTCAATACCAATAGTTTGGAAGATACATATTAGCCATTCAAAATCACACAAAAACTGTTAACTTCGCTTAAACATTTATTATTTGATGTCAAACTTTTCGTTTGAGTTGCAGTGGAGCCATATCAGTGACTAGATCATAGTTGGTGCAGTAGGAATTTTGACATCATGGTATCCAACCGTAGAAACCAAGCCAAATCAGAAAGGAGCCTGGTACAGCTCTCCAGCTTAGCAGTCTCAGTCAAATAATAAATATTTAAAAAATGTAAATGATTTTGCGTGATTTTGAATGTCTAATACATGTCTTTCGTAATTGTTTATGTTTCAACACATGGTTTCAGATTAAATCACTCACCAGGCAAGTATGTCTCTGAAATATAGTCAAGTGACATTGTAGTCATAGCCAGTGTCGGTGACACGTAAAAAAAAACACCCACTGCACTCTGGAGTGTTTGGAATTTGAAAGAACAACCAACCATAGGAACTAAGTCAAATCAGATAAAATCAGCCTAGCATTTTCTACCTGGTACAGCTCTCTGGCTTAGAAGTCTCAGTCAAACTGTCTAACCCATCTCAGCATGGAAAATGGATGCTAAATGCTGTTGCTGCTGATATATATATATATATATATATATATATATATATATATATATATGGAAGTGCAATGGCCCAGTGGTTAGGGCAGCGGACTCACAGTTTCGATTCCCAGTTCGGACGTTGTGGTTGTTTATCGAGCGAAAACACTTAAAGCTCCACGAGGCTCCGGCAGGGAGTCGTCGCGAACCTTGCTGTACTCTTTCACCACAACTTTCTCTCACTCTTTCTTCCTGTTTCTGTTGTACCAGTATTTCAAAGGGCCAGTCTTTCCACACTCCATGTCACGCTAAATCTCCCCGAGAACTACGCTAAGGGTACACGTGTCTGTGGAGTGCTCAGCCACTTGCACGTTCATTTCACGAGCAGGCTGTTCCGTTGATTGGATCAACTAGAACCCTCGTCGTCGTAACCGACGGAGTGCCGTAGTAGTAATATATATATATGTAGAATGTTGAAAAGTAACACACGAGTTGATATGTATAAGGAAAATAAGACAAGGTAGAAAATGCTAAAACAATTTTATCATGAACATTTTAGTACCGGTTTCAGTCTTTTGGACTTTTTCAGCTTAGAATAAATAAAGAAAAACAATTAAATTGCGGAAAAAGTAAATGAAATGTTTTTTATTTTAAATATTTCCATAGTCTTGAAGGAGTACATTTTCCGTTTTTTCTGTATCTCTCTCTCTTTTATTTTTGTGAAAGCTCGGTAGGTAATAGCAGATCTGAAGAAAAAGTTAATATGAGGGATGTTGGTTCTAGATTTTGATTGTTTAAGCTGCAGCAGCAGCAACAGCCGAAGAAGATGTGGAAGAAAAGAAGAATGAGTAGGTAAAGAAAAGAAAGAAGTAAAAGACGAGAGTGGTATGACAGTAGTATACTGTTCGTGGGCTTCAATGGTCAAGAGACCTAATAGTGGCCTGTTGTGGTTGTAGCTGTAATGATTGGAATTGTTCTGAATAAATATGTGGGAAGTGACTGTTCTGAATATATCGTTTTTAATATTTACGTGGGTATTATTCTAAGATACTTGTAGTAGTGTCATCTTTGGTGGAATCCTTCAAAAGAGGTTTATATTTTGCGATAAAATATGATTCTTTGCTAATGCGCTGACTATAGGTTGCATTGTCCCTGAAT
>NC_068981.1:136184890-136196661 GCF_001194135.2 Octopus bimaculoides | reverse complement strand
ATATAAAGTTATAAATTCAAACTAGTATAGGAATAGAAGAAATGAAGTTGAAATGCATTGAGAATATATTAAAATTAATTAGAGTTCAATTATATTTTAAAACGTCGGAATGCACTTGACCGGTTTTCGAAAGTGTATAGTGTATGGATTTGTGTCGCAATTTATGTCTATTCTGGTCGTTGTTATAAAATAGTTTATTCTTAACTTACAAATTGATTAGCTTGTTCATGTATTCAGCTTACGTAATAGTCACATGAGAAGGTCACATAAAAGCTTTTCTCCACGGAATATGTCATATGACAGTTAGAAAAGAGAGATATGAATAAGTGATGTAATAATTGTTAGCATAAAAATGTTATAGGTAATTATTGTGTATTATTCTGTTGAAGAAATAATGTTGCCAGTTAGTGCTAGATCACTCTTATTAACATATTAAAAGATGCCCCTTCTTTGTTTACAAGGTGTAGGGCAGTGGTTCCAGCCTGTGGTCCGCGGACCCCTGGTGTTCTACAAAGGTAGTACTGGAGGTCTGTGAACTAAATTCAAAATTTCATATATATATATATATATAGATAGATAGATTTAATCAAAAAATTGAATGTGGTACTTAAAATGTTTGTGGCACCAGAATTTGGTAGGGTAAAATCCAAAAGCAAAATCATGAGATTTGGTGAATTAAATTTGAAGAAAAGCAACAAAAATGTATTAGGTTATAGCAGTACGTACGTTTCGTACAAGCTTCATTTATTTATGTAGTGAGAACACCACATACGATTTGCAATGAAATTGTACTCCTCAGCTGCATAATGGAAGTTCATTTCAGAAAGCCGTTTTGTAAATGTGTGTAAATACTCATGTATTTACATGAGTATTTACACACATGTATTTACACGCATTTACACACTCATGTATTTGCACGCATTTACAAAACGGCTTTCTGAAATGAACTTCCATTATGCAGCTGAGGAGTACAATTTCATTGCAAATCTTATGTGGTGTTCTCACTACATAAATAAATGAAGCTTGTACGAAACGTACGTACTGCTATAACCTAATACATTTTTGTTGCTTTTCTTCAAATTTATATATATATATATATATATACACACATGAGGATAAGCATATTAAAAGGGGTCCGTAGGGAAAAACTCATTTGAATAAAAGTGGTCCTTGATAGTGAAAAGGTTGGGAACCACAGGTGTAGGGTAAGATAAGAAGGTGTGGAGTAAACGAGACAGATGACAGCGATGTTAATGGATAGCATTCTAAACCAAATTGTTACTTTGAAAGCAAATTATTTTTATAACAATGGTCAGAATAGACTTCATTTGTGAGACAGCCCCATATACTCTACACTTTTGAAAATCTAATGTGAAACTGGTAAAGTGTATTCCTATATTTTAAATATAATTAAATTCTAATTAATTTTAACATATTATCTGTGCATTTCATCTTCATTTCTTCTTCTTCTACACACACACACACACACACACATTTATATGTACATGTATATATGTATGTGTGTACATATGTATGTATATATGTATGTATCAGTTATGCTACTACGTATAGGGGCCCTGACCCCACTATATCTGACACATCAAGCATTTCCTCTGATTTTCATCTAACACCCACCACTTCCTCCATCTATGGTACTACTCAATTGCTGTTATCATCTGAGAGTAGTACTGGCACATATTACTTCCCCTTCCTTCAGGTCATTTCCTCCCCCCCTCTCTCTCTCTCTCTCTCTCTCTCTCTCTCTCTCTCTCTCTCTCACTTCCATCCTTATTGCCATCTCTGCCCACACTATTCCCACCTATCACTTCCTTGCTGTTCATTCAGCTATTGCTCGCTTCCCTCTGCTGTACTCCATTTTTAACACTTATTTGCTATTAATCTCAATGCTCTTTCATATTTATCAATATACCCCACTTACTATAGCCCCCTTATGTTCCTCCATATCACCCTCTCCACTGCTCCTACACTCTCTATGTCATCCCACAACTTGCTGATCTATTTTCCTTCCTCACCCACTCCTATGTCCCTCGCCTTATCACCTTACTCTTCACGATAGTGGTTTTTGCCTTCAGTTGCTCATCCACCCTCGCTCGTCACTCACTACATTCACATCTACTCATATCTTTAACTATCTGTTACACCCCACCGACATTTTATGAAAATAACCTCTCTCTCATCTCTTCTTATGACTAGCTGTCTGTGTTATCTCTTATGCTCACCTTCTTGTACATTGAGAGTTTGCTCTAGTACCCTATCACTACCTCCTTTTATCTTCTTCAGTCATTTATTTCCCTCTGTTAAACTTTAGCCTTCCTACATCCTGGCATAAAGCCTTCCATCTTCACCTCTCCTCTCAAATACTCCCTTCCTTAATAGTGAGAGCTTTTTCCTTTTTCTATTTGCCTGTACTTTTTCTGTCTTACAAGTCCATATGGTGACTTGACAATTACCAGTGGCATCAAAAAGCACACCCCCACTCTGTAATGTGGTTGGTATTAGGAAGGGCATCCAGCCATAGAAACCATGCCAAAGCTGATATTGGTGCATAATGTGGCCTTGCAGCTCACTGAATCCTGTCAAACTGTCTAACTCATGTCAGCATGGAATGAGGATAGTAAATAAACCTACTGAAATGGTGAGATGACCACTGAACCTACTGAAATGGTGAGATGACACAGCACACACTACACGCCCGTCGAATTACCGAATGCGGACCCCACATCTTAGGTCGCGCGACTCAGGTCATTCTTTGCTGACCTGCCACCAATGCTTCCTCGTGACCAGTCTATTTCTTCTACAGTACCTCTGGATATTTCTACCTGGATTCACGTGTTTGTAAGAAATGATGCCGTCAAGGGACCGCTCACACCTCCCTACACTGGACCCTATCGCGTTCTTAAAAAGCACACCGAAACTGTTCCCTGTGGACATTCACGGAAAAAAAGAGACTATCTCTATCGACAGAGAAAAAAAGCCTTTTCCGAAACATTTATGCCACTTGCTGACACACCAGCATTCCACAAACACCGCCACCCACACAAGCACCACCTCCACTCACCAAAACACCAACTACACAACACATTATTCACCTTACAGGACACGTTCTGGCAGATTGGTTCATAGGCCGAAGAAATTGTCTCAGACTATTTACATTATTTAACTTTGCCTCGCCAGTGACTGTTCTGGAGAATAGACTTATGTTGCTATAGACACTGCATTCATATTTTGTCTCTTTCTGTATCATTGTACATATATGCTTTGTTCTATTTGATGGACACCTTTCTTTGCTGAACGTTTTTCCTTGTTGTTCCTCTTGTGATTGTTAAATGTTTTGTTCATATTTTATTTTACATGTCTGCCACATGCTATCCACTCCGACACATTTTTAGGTTTATTCTAGCAGAATGCTTTTCTCAAGCCTTTTCTCATCCGGCAAAAAGCTCCTTACGTGTTTTTGCCATGCGTTTCTTCTCTGGTTTGTAGGACGCACAAATCACCTCTTATAAACGCAGTTTTTTCTTTGCATCACGTAGCGTTCCATGCATTTTCTTCCTTTGGTGCCTGATCAATACTAAGTCTCTTGCATGTTGGAACTTCCTTCTTTTGCCGCCATCTTTATGACTTGACTCTCTTCGCTAGTCACTGTCGCTTTTCCAGCACCTAAAGCTTTTGCCTCTGCAAACGATTCAGATTTGCAGGCAAATTCTTGGCAAAGCCTACTCTCACAACAGCCCATATTCTCTCAGTTACCTTGATTTTTCGCATTCCCGTGATTTCTACTTAGCTGGACGTAGGTCCATCACGTTTGCACGTCAAGTTTTAATGGCTACGCGACCTATTTCACCTCTTCGCTACAGAAATATCTTTCTTTTATCGTCTATTTTATCTCCCACAAAATGACTTGTGATGGGGCTGTCTGTAGCGAACTCTAGTGAGTTTTGTCTCTCTATTATATAACAGACATACGAACGTAGCAGGTAACAACTAACCTTTGGGCGCTGTTTTGGACCCCGTTGAGTCTACCACTCCAATTGGTTGGTATTGGCGCAGTTTGTCTCATATTCTATCGCGCTCCAATATGCAACCCAACCCAACCCAACCCAACCAATCACAGCTTTCAAATAAGTCACGTGAGACAGTCTGTTCCAAGCAAACATTTTAGCCTACCCGTCAGCTATAAAAGCTCACCTCTTCCTAGGCTTGGCGTCAGTTGGTTCCCGACTTTCTAAGTTCTAACCACTGACCACATTACAACGACATCTTCGTCGCCATCATGATGTCTCTCACCAACGTCGTCAACAACATCTACACAGTACCAACACATTGCACTGGTTCTAACACATCGCTGTTCGTGAGCTTCCCACCAGGGTTAACAGCTAACATACAACCCACGCAGATACATGTAGATATATGAACAAACGTCCATCAACCACTTCCATTCAGCTTCTATATATATATACGTGTGACCACAATAAACGTATTTAAATTTATCACCTTTGTTCCATGCATTTCTTTACCGGGTTCCTACCACAATAACATTACAGCCTTCTGAGCTGAGTCATTAGATGGAATACCATCCATCCATCCATCCATCCATCCATCCATCCATCCGAACTTACATTATTGCGCACGGATTTCGTGTATAGAGCTATAAGAATCGCGTCAGCGTGATTCGTAGGCTTCTACCACCAATCCAATCGTCTAATTCTAGTCAGATGCACAAGGTGCACGAAATTCTATATCCTCTTCGTAAACCCGGCATACACCACTAAACTACTAAAACTCTATGTACTGCTCACCCAACGAATAACCTGGATTGACTGGAATGTTTGAACAGAAATGTCCACATGTTACATCCCCTATTCTTTATGGATATCCACTACGTCGGTGGTGGTGATGGCGATCAAGAAGTGTATGATCATGCCAACGCCGCCACCTCCTACCAGCGCGTCTCTAGTGTAACACAAGAATAACAGAATATTTTATACTTGGATTATTCTAGTTACTATAGTTACTATTTGCTTTTGTATTATGCACCCTGAGATGGCGTATTCCGGAATGCCAACGTTATGTATACTAAACACTTACATTCTGATCTCTGGGTATTGTAACTTACACTCTCTATCAGGATTCGTGGGATCTTTTTTTAAAACGGGGGTCACATTTTTCATTAACGAAACACTTTGAAATTTGGAACACTGGTAGAATGTGTCATATAAAACATCTTTTTTTCTTAGTCTTCTTAAAAAAAAAAGAAATCCATAAGTTATTCCATGCTAAAGTTGTCGTATTTCTGTAATTTCAATCAATCACTGACGTCAGCCGATATACATTAAGTGCCGACTACATAAACAAATGATTCTGAAACAATTAACCCTAACCCTAACCTTAACCCTAACCCTAACCCTAGGGTTAGGGTTAGGGTTAAGGTTAAAGCAAATTTAAAATGAAAAAAGCAAATAAAACGAAGGTATGGAGATTAAATACGCTTTACATCGCTTAATCAGCCAAAGGAGTAAATGTAAACAACTGAATACTTGTCAGTGATTGGTTGAAATTATCGAAATAAGACAATTTTTTACATGAAATAAATTCGAATACAAAAATATTTTTATGTTCTATAACACAAAATAGATAAGTATACGAAGTTTGAAAGTCTTTCCGTACCAAAAACACTACGTAAAACATTAATGAAAAATGTGGCCCCCGTTTTAAAATAGATCCGATTCGTGTTCTTTATTTTACATTCAGTGCTAGTATTGATTTATTTGTACGTAACACAACCTTTGACATCTGTCTCGCAGTATTATAATTATAATATTACATTGTAGTGTATTATTGGTTGCATTATTTTGAACTAAATTGTAATATAATGAATTTTCAGGTCGCGCCCTTTCATGAAGATGTCATTGTCCGTAGTAAACAACAGCTCGATATCATAGCTGGTGTATGCTACTCTGGCATAGCGGGAAATCCTGTGCATGCATAAAGGAATAATAAACAGTAATGTGCATCGAATGTTGCATTTGCTTTCTATGCTTTGGTATTTGACTTATGAATTTGCTTTTGCATTCTTCCACCATCTCGTGTATTTTTATGCTATCGCACTGTTACAAGATAGTTGATGTTTCTATCTATATTGTGTTCTATCAGGATGAGTAAAAAGTAAGCAACGTTTTGAAATATGAAATTTATCACAATATATTTCGACAATGCGGAAATTTTATTCATTAAAGTAAGTACCATTACAATCAACACATTTTTGTCAACGTGCTACAAGTTTGTTTATTCTGGTAAAACAAAAAAATCTGGAGTTCTGGAGCTGATGAACTCTTTGGACGCACTTTCAGCATCGGTTTGATTTTCAAACTCCTTCTCTCGCGGGAAACCATCAAAGTGCTTGGAAAAGTGGTAGTCGGTAGGAGAAAAGTCTGAGGAATAAGCTGGGTGGCGAAGAACTTCGTAGCCAACTTCCCTCAACTTCTGGAGCGTCGTTAGTGAAACGTGTGGTCGAGCATTGTCATGAAGAATGATTAGCCTTCTTCTGTTGACCAGTCTGGGACGGAGGAGTAGCAGTTTTTCGTTCATTTTTGGCAATTTCAAGGCAATATATTTATGCAATAATGGTTTTTCCGGGTTTTTAGAACTTATAGCGGATGAGTCAAGCAGTACACTGCCAAACAGTCACCGTAACCTTCCTTTTGAAGAGCATAGGTTTAGGAAAGGTTTTCGGTGCTTCATTTTGGTCCAACCACTGCGAAGAACGTTTTTTTCATTATTGTACAGAATCTACTTTCCATCACAAGTTACAACACGGTCGAGAAATGGATTGGTCTGGTTACAGAGAAGAAGCGCCGAGCAAATTTCGTATTCGCGCATTTTCTGATTTTCATTCAAGTCGTGTGGTACATATTTGTCGAACTTTTTTCATTTTACGATCACATGCAAATGGTTGCAAGCAGTTTTCTGGCTAACTTGAAGTTCTTTTGCCAATTCTCGAGTGGTTTTACGTTGTTCTTTCTCAATGACGGTCTTTAATTGACCGTCATCGATGAAAGATGGGCGTCCACTACGCTCACGATCTTCAAGGCACAGGTCTCCACCGTGAAGTCGTTTAGACCATTTTCGAGCTGACCACTCACTGGTCATTTCCTCACCAAACGTTTCTTTGATATCGCGAGCAGTTTCAGCTGCTTTACGTCTTTTTTTGAAGTTGAATAGCAAAATTGCTCGAATACCGCACTTTGACATTTCCATTTCAGATGATTGTAACAACGAAATTCTTATTGCCCACAGGGGGCTAAATATAAAGGGGACAGTACATAAACAAACAGCACGGTACAATGAAAGTGGGGACATAAAAGCAGATGGAAAGATGAATAAAAATGAAATAAAATAAGTAACGAAATGATGACGCTCGACTGCACGTCTTCATTTAACTTTACAATCATACTTTTTCTTTTTTAAACATTTTAAAACTGTTAAACATTGTAAAATGTCTATACCAAAGTCTTGTTTTAATTTAAATCTTAATTTAAATTATGGGCATCTCACTGGTATCTATATTCTTTGCCACGTATTTAATGTTCTCTTCATATTCCTTTAGTCGTTCCACATACACAGGATCGACTATAATACAACCCAAATTTCTGGGCACCTCATCACAAAGATACGTGCTCACATATATTGTCTTGTCTCAACGATGGATTTCATTTATAAGTTTGGCATTTGCTTCATCGTAAAAAACGATGTACTTCTCTTTTTCCTTTCTTTCCTTACAGGGCAGGGGTTGGGAAATTTGGGGCTCCTGTGTGCATTTGCTCGTTTTTTCCGTGTCAGGTGGGGCAGGGAGAGGATTGGTGTCTGCAGGGGAAGGGTGGGCTTCAGTGGGAGTCGGGTGGGGCTCATCACTCACAGAGTGTGTCTTCTTCCTTCTCCTTCTCCCCACTTTTTCCCATCTGTCTTCTTCCTTATTTTTGCTTATCTCTGCTTCCGCACCTGTTACTGCTGGAGGCGGAGGTGTGGCTTCCTTCCTCCTCACGGGCTTGGCTTGTATTTCTGCGGTGGTGGAGGACAGTCTACCCTAATGTGACTCTTTTGGCAACATTTATAGCACCGAGGGATCCTGCTCGCCACTCTAACTCTCAGTATTATGTCCTCAACCGTAATTGTTTGTATCATTTTTTCTAGGTCATCCGAGGCGGCCTGGATCGTCATAGCGAGACCTTGCCCCTGCCAATTCTTGTGAGCAGGGGCTTGGAGGACTACCACCTTCTCCTCCAAGCCCAGCAGGATAGCGTCCACTTGCCAGGCTACGTCTATTTCTGGGGGTATGTCTTGTACCCTTACTCTGGAAGCACGCCTTCCAAACTTTCAGCCTCTGTTGAGGTACACAATCTCTCTCCATATTGGTTTTAACGCCTTTTCAATTTGTGCAACCGTCATTATCTCAATTTTCTTGTTCTTTAACCGAAAATGTTCCGTAAACAATTATTTTTTCTTTTTCGCCCTGTATTGGTTCTTGAGGACGAGACACCTTCACATTGTGTCCGTCCCTTCTTAGTATCTCCTTATATCTACTAATTTCTTCCAAATTAATTTGTTTTTGGTGGCTTCTGGCCACCGTTGCGAAATCCATCTTCCTGTCTGCATTGTCCAGGGCTTTTCTCAATTCCTCCTCCGAAGAAGTGAACTCTGAAGAGCTTAAGTTCTCGTATTTCGTCATTTCATGGGTTTTTTTTAAAACATCACTGCCCCTTCAAATAAGGGGAACAGCATTAACAAAACTGATACAAGACAGCAAAAACAAATGTCAAAAAACACAATTAACAATAAACACTCTTCAATAATCCTTACTAACCTTTTGAACAACGCACAAGCATACACGAACAAGTCGAGATGATTGTAACAACGGTGAAAGAATATCAATGTTAATCTATTGAGGCATTGGGACAAACCTATATCTGCATTATCAGACAATTTCAACAAAACGTTTAAAAAAATTCAAAACTCTTGCCAAAATCCGGTACAAATTCTTCATGGTTCAAAACGTTGTTTCCCTTTTACCCAAGCTGATATCTATTTGGTGTTCTATCTATATGGGCTTCTGATAGGTCTCGTTTTCGTCTAACTGGCATTTTTAGCAACCATTCTCACCAGGTTAACCTGCTGGGGCTGACAGTTCAGTTACAGCGGATTAGATCATGTTACATGTTTAAAGTGGATTGTATGTTAACAGTAACATTTAAAAACTGACCGCTGTCCCCACCACTACCACAAATACATATACATACATATACTTACACAAATACATATATATGCACACATACATATATAAACACAAATACATATACATGCATATACATATATACATACGTACGTACGTACACACACCTATAATATAGGTTTATATTATACACACACTTACACACATATATACGTAGATATATGTACACACTTACGCATATATACGTAGATATATGTGTGCGCGTAGATATACTGACACCCCCATACATACATATACAGCACATGTACATACATTTATGTACCTATCTTCCTATCTATCTACCCTCTTCTCTCACTCTTTACACACACACACATACACACGCGCGTATATGTACATATTCATATATGTACACATATATTTATACACGCACACACACACATATCTATTTAGATGCCCACGCATACGCACACAGTCATATATATGTATACACACACATATCCCTCCCCGCGCACGCCTGAGTGTCCAAGTCGAACCTTCATAATGACTTTCATATTTTCTCACTAGTCATTTAAAAATACAACCGCGTTCTTAAATACATTAGTGTTCCTAGACTTTCAGTCTCATACCGCCTCTTAGTGACATTTTAGTATTGCAGCGTTTTGTAGTGCGCAGGGATGAGTATGGGAAGTATGTTACTGATAAAATCATCATGGCCGGATTTAAGTTTGCTAATCAATCACGCGAAATGACTTTCAGTAACTGCCAGAAAATTGCACTTGTGAATATGAGATAACATGTTTATGTGTGGGTTTATTCTATTCTGTGAAGGCGCATGGCTCAGTGGTTAGGGCGTCGAGCTTACGATCGCGTGGTTGTGAGTTTGAATCCCGGACCGGGCTGCGTGTTGTGTTCTTGAGCAAGACACTTTATTTCACGTTGCTCCAGTTCACTCAGCTGTAGAAATGATTGGCGATGCCACTAGTGCCGAGCTGTATCCGCGTTTGCCTTTCCCTTGGATAACAATGGTGGCATGGAGAGGGGAGTCTGGTATGCATGGGCGACTGCTGGTCTTCCATAAAAACAACCTTGCCCGGACTTGTGCCTAGGAGGGTAACTTTCTAGGTGCAATCCCATGGTCAGTCATGACCGAAGGGGTCTCAGCATTCTATTTTATTCTTTTATTTGTTTCAGTCATTTGACCGGGGCTATGCTGGAGCACACCCTTTTAGTCGAAGCAATCGACCCTTGGACTTATATTGTGTAAACCTGGTACTTGTCCAATCTGTCTCTTCTGCCGAACCACTAAGCTACGGGGACGTAAACTCACCAACATCGGTTGTAAAGCGATGTTGGTGGGGGGCACAAACACAGATATAAAGACACACACATAAATATATACATATATTTATATATACAACGAGCTTCTTTCAGTTTCCGTCTACCATATCTGCTCACAAAGCTTTGGTCGGTCCGAGGCTATAGTAGAAGACACTTGCCCAAGGTGCCACGCAGTGGGACCTAACCCTGAACCATATGGTTGGGGAGAAAGCTTTTTACCACAGCCACGCCTGCGCCGGTGTATGTAGGCTTATTATATATATAAAAAATCAACCTACTCGAGCGTCGTTCGGAGGCTCAATTCCGATCAGTCAGCTGGCGAAACTCGAGAAGACTGTCGTTCTTCGATATTAAAATCATATTATTTCACTCTACAACTAGTATTGAGTTGTGTATCAGAAAATGTGTGCACCGCATATAACATATATGGTTCGAAATTGTACAAAAAAACACAACAAAAAATGTCAGGCAGATGAGAGAACACCAAACGTGTATTACTTTGATGCTCATGAAAAAATAATAAATTCTTTGATATTTCGAGTCTACGTTCTTGTACAGAAAGGCATGAGGAGATAAAACAGATGGAGAGAGAGAAAAGCGGGGAGAGAGGAAAGAACGTATCTGGATTAACAATTGCACATATTGAATACTCCTCTATCTAACATACACTATTATATATTTTACAATTCTAATATGATAAATATACCGGGCGAAATGCTTAGTGGCATTTCGTCCGTCTTTACGTTCTGAGTTCAAACTCCATCGCGGTTGACTTTGCCGTTCATTCTTTCCGGGTCAATGACTTATCCTCTCCTTCGAACTTGGTGGCCTTGTGCTAAAATTTTAAACCAAAACTGTGGTAAAAATATGCGTATTTTTGCATTTACGTATATATGTATAACTCGCCACCAATTTAACAAAAGTCGACTTCCTGGACGTTACCCAACAGCAATCACTTCTCCTACAGAAAACCCAATGAGAAAACGATTTACATTCATAAACGTTCCAACAACCCTCTGTAATCAGGAACCTGATTGCGTGTACCGGTAGAAGATTCTCCAGCCTATCGTGAAATACAGAGATCATCAGCAGAACAGCAGCCGATTATCATATATCATATAACTTCCTTCTACATCAATGCAAATTTCTCAATTTTAACTCCATGTTAATATTGGTAAGTCGATAT
>NC_068981.1:136183635-136184290 GCF_001194135.2 Octopus bimaculoides | reverse complement strand
TGTGTGTGTGTGTGTGTGTGTGTGTGTGTGTGTGTGTATGTATTATGTATCTGTGTGTCTGTGTTTGTGCCTCCACCATTGCTTGACAACCAATTTTGGTGTGTTTACATCCCCGTAACTTGGCGGTTCGGGAAAAGAGATCGACAGAATAAGTACTAGACTTACAAAGAATAAGTCCTGGGGTTGATTTGTTTGGCTAAAGGCGGTACTCCAGTATGTGACAGTTAAATGACTGAAACAAGTAAAAGAATGAAAGAATAAAAGAATATATATATATATATCGTGGCTATCATGCAAAAGTGTCGTAAGTCCAAAACGTTGCAATTTAGAAAACAAAAATAGTTTCACCATTCCATAGAGAAAGCGTTGTACTACACTTTGATTATTTTTGATATCCTGGCATCTGCAGCAGCTGGAGATTCGTTAGTTCATCAGTACACGTATGGTTAAGATATATAAAAATAAACAAGAATCAACCTACCACGATGTAGCCATCACAACTGGATGCAACTGGATAAATTCAAATCTCTTTCAGGGATATATAATTGTGAACAAAAGTCATCGTTACTGTGATTATGAGGTTTTTTCACGCTGACTACTTGATAAATTCTTATAAAGAATTTATCCTATATTATATTATATTATATATATATAT
>NC_068981.1:136178822-136183356 GCF_001194135.2 Octopus bimaculoides | reverse complement strand
TGCTAGTATTTATAATTGTGCAGACTAGCTAGGAAAATAGATATACTGTTTTAACTCTAGCTAAATTAATATAGCTCATACTTTGTTTACCCAAACTTTCTATGGTATAGCAATGTCATAGGTCAAACGGAAAACGCATTAATCAGCTGTCCCTTTTCTTCTTTTCTACTCTAGGTACAAGGCCCGAAATGTTTTTGAGGAGGGGGGGGGGCAGTCGATTAGATCGACTCCAGTACGCAACTGGTACTCAATTTAACGACTCCGAAAGTATGAAAGGCAAAGTCGACCTCGGCGGAATTTGAACCCAGAACATAAAGTGAGGGAGAATTTCCAGATTCGGTTTCGAATCTCAGGCAGGGCCAAACGAGGTCCTACATATATATATGTTTATCGGCTTAGCAACATTTGCATAGACTTGGTGACAAATTTGTATTGAACTAGAAATTTGTAACACCTTCATTCACAGCATTAGTAACATAAATTAAAGGGAAAAATGCTTCTAACGGGAATCAAAAGTAGCAAGTGGACTTTGGTTCTTTGCAGTCTAACCTTCTGCCTAACAATCTTCACTGTTTGAAGTTCTCTGTTTGGTACATGAATATCTTTTGTAGCTTTCAAAGTTACAAATTATTTCATTTCTAACATTTGATGTTTCTTTCTTATATTCATATTCAATAATTTATGAATCATTAAAGTTACATCCACAAAGATTTGTATTTAAACATCTGAAGCCTGAAAAACGTTTGTGTACGTCTGCATATATTACGACTGGCTGATTTGGTGCTACATGTTTTAGTTTACATATATCTGGACTATATTTTTGCACTTATCAATAGAGGCTGTTGATACGAAAAATTGATTAATTGCTTGCGGACGATTTGTGAATGAATAAAAATTGATTATTAAATCTTGTGTCTGTTTACGTATTGGAATATTTATAGAATTACCTCTTCTGAGTGTTGAATTATAGAGAAATAGTAAATTCTTGGCTTTGCAAACTCATGATAGTCTGCAAGGAATCTAATTTTTTTGCATTCACTTTAACCCTTTCCGTACTAACTGCATGGTTTTAGGTTACGAGATCTTTAATTTTAAAGCGTTTATTGTGACCAGCTATAGAATAACTAAAGCTGGGATTCGAAACCGAATCTACATTTTTATTAATTGACAAACAATTTTCCGGTCTATTGTTTTCTCCTCTCTGCACTTGGAGATTAATGCGAATAAGTTGACCTGTTCATCTTTCTCTGATCGTGAAAGGTGCAAAACAGATCATTCTGGAGAAATTCTGCTGTTCTCAGTTGACCTACTTTAATTATTAAACACATAAATACACAGTTAAATGTTAAGTCCACCTCTTTGGTAAGTGCGACGCCAAACCAAGAGCATCGGCCGATTCCGTAGTCAAAGAGTGACGTGCGAGAATAGAACTATCGCTCTGTAGAACATTGCCAATGAACTCATAACAGACGAACTATAGACAAGGTCCTTGACTGCGGGCTAGCTATCGAGCAGGTCCGCAGATAGAAAGGACTTCCGGTTAGGTGGTAAACGAAACTCGGGTTTAAATGGTCAATCGTTTTCTCCCTCGCAGTGTAGATGACTGAAGCAGAATAAACGATACTTCGACACACTCTCGTTTGTAATTATTTTTATGAATAGCTTAACAAAGTCATAACTCTCTCTAATTATAAAGACAATTGTTACTATGTCTTTCTTCGTAACAGTCGTAGAGAAGCTACTAACATACAGAATGAACCATAGATCCACAGAAACCATCTTACTGCATTTACAAACAAAAGTAAATGACCATCGTAATAATTAGTTCTTCTTCTCTCATTCATTTTTCCAAGACATCTTCACGTTCAGTCATTGTCGTTACCCATCCATATTTAAATTAAAACGTGAAATTACAATTTTATGAAAGACAGTTTTATGTATGATTTATTCTAAAGACCATCTTAATAACGTGAAGTTTTATTTTACTAAATTTCTCCAACTGATCAGGACTGGTACTACACACTCGGCCAACTGGTGGTCATCAAGACGCTAAAATCTGGGCGTGTGGTACAAATTCTGAACATCTTAAACACTATAATCCAACTAGAAACTTGAAATCGTAGTAATAATGAGAGCAAGAGAGTTCACTCCCAAGGGGCGAGCTGGCAGAAACGTTAACACGCCGGGCGAAATGCTTAGCGGTATTTCGTCTGTCTTTACGTTCTGAGTTCAAATTCCGCCGATGTCGACTTTGCCTTTCATCCTTTCGGGATCGATAAATTAAGTACCAGTTGCGTACTAGAGTCGATCTAATCGACTGGCCCCCTCCCCCAAAATTTCGGGCCTTGTGCCTAGAGTAGAAGAGATCACTCCCTGAGCAGTGGAAGATGGAAGAAAGATGGAAGGTGTAGTGACCAAGCATGTGATGTGGCGTGAAACATTAATGATTTTGTCAGATAATAGATTTACTCATTGATACGTTTGATAATCGTTTCATATGTTGGTACAAGGCGAGCTATTTTACGGGATGGGATAACCGATTACTTCGACCCTCTTTACATTCAGAATGTAAAGATCCAGAAGATATGCCGTTAAGCATTGTGTCCGACGTGTTGAGGGTTTTGTCAGTTAGCACGCCCGGCAAAATCCCTAGCGTGGTTTTATCCATCCTTAACATTCTGAGTTCAAATTCTGCCGAGGTCGACCTGGCCTTTCATCCTTTCAGGGTCAATAAAATAAGTACCAGTCGAGCACTGGGGTCGATGTAGTTGACTTATTCTCTCCTCCGAACTTGCTAGCCTTGTGCCAAAATTTGAAACCAATATTATACATTAAGGTGGTGAGCTGGCAGAATCGTTAGCACACCGGGAAAAATGCTTATTGGCATTCGGTCCGTCTTGAACATTCTGAGTTCAAATTACGCCGAGATCAACTTTGCCTTTAACATTTCAGGGTCAATGAAATATGTACCCGTGGAACACTGAGGTCGATGTAATCGTCCTAATTCTCCCCGAAATTGATAAACTTGTGCCAAAACCAGAAACCAAAATGTTATAGATTTCTTGTGCACAAGTTAATTATAATTTTTTAACTTCATTTTTCAGTTTGTGTGAAAAAAAGGTGAAGAATTTGTAGAAAAAAATTGTTAAAATGAGTGCACAATCTAAGGCTGGATAAAGGAGGAACAGACTGTAGTTGGAAAAGGAGTTGCATATTGTAAAGCTAGCCTTGGTTGCTGAATATCCTAATTTCACCCCTGTTCTATTTCTAAATCTATCAAAGTCTATGAATTATATCTCTCAATAGAAATACAGCCATAAAATGGTTAATCTTGGAATAGATTTCCTTCAGAAATAAACAATAATTTATCCATGTCATTCCTCTGATTTAATTTAGTGTTGTACGTTATAATGAAGAACGTTTATCGGCGGTTTTCATTGAAGGTGCAAAGGAAGCTATTTAATGAGATTTGTGAAAATTTGACCGAAGTTTATTACATCTAAACGTTGGTTCAATAATGGCACTTCTACGTGGTTGTTCGAGCTGCTAGAAACAGCAGCCAAATTTTACTCAGGCAACACTTCAGCGTCTTAGATGATATGTTCCGGGGGGTCCATGTATACAAAAAATATAATGCAGGATAGTCACAGCTGAAATATCCTTGGTCACAGATTTGTTTGATTAGGGTTGATCTGGAGTCAAACAACAGCAAAAACAGCAGTAACATCACCATCAGCTGTCAAACCAGTGAAGGAGTGCCTACATAGTCGCTTTTGTCCTGCCAAATCTCCCACGCCGAACAATGACTAGTCCTCCCTAAATTACACCGTGCTGATTTAAACTAGGAGCAACGTATTAATTAGTGTAGTCCTAAACATACTATGTCTAAAAATAAGGCAGGAGGACAACAGGTGAAAAGCCTTTGATCCTAGACCTGTTGGATCAGAGCTGATTGGTGACAAAAATCAACAAAAATAATAACTCCTGTCATTAGCTAGCATCCAAGTAAGAAAATAATGTTATCATAGTGATTTCGTGTTTTGGGAAATGTATCTCTTGAAATTATACCCATAAAAGAGGTTTACCAACTACAGACAAAGAATGAAATATTAGAACAAATGACCAACATAATTTCCCGTTTGTTTCTAAGTAAATAAAACAAGTTTATCTGAACGGTCAAAGGCTTACACAACCAATTCTGGAGTCTTCATATTGCTGATTTATTCAATGGAATTGGAGTATATATATCCAGCACTGTAACTACACGTGTGCTGTTGGCGATTTCTTTTCCTTCTTTGGACTTTTCCCCTTTCTCCTTTGCGACGAAGAGCTATGCTCGAAACGTCAAACTCTCTCCTTTCATCGAGCGTAAAGCTAATACATTTCTTATGTACTACCTCATGTTTTCCATTTTTATTTGTTTTGTTGAATTGTTTGTTTATTTGAATTGACTATATATATATATATAGTCAATTCAAGTTTTTTGTTTTTCTGTAAATTTCAACTATGTATGTATGTATGTATGTATGCATGC
>NC_068981.1:136174344-136178308 GCF_001194135.2 Octopus bimaculoides | reverse complement strand
ATATATATATATATATATATATATATATATATATATATATATATACACGAGTACACACATCACACACGCGTATATTAAAAACAACAAGAGAATCTTTTGAGAAATTTATCATGGTCAAAAGAAAGAAAATGTATATACTTTTATAAAAATATGCTACTGGTTTCAATCGTTTCACCAAACGATCCAGTCATGCTATCAGAGAAGGGAAAATAAGTTGAAATAAATAAGATTAAATTTTCATGATATCAGTTCTAGGCGTTCACATGTTTTTATCACAAAATTCACATAGTGCTGGAAGCTGGTTTCTATGTGATGGCTGTCGGGTCATAAGTAGTAGCTACAGTTTCAGCAGTTATACGCGCACGCGTGTACACACACACACACACACACGTGGGTTTCTGTACAGCCTCCGTCAATCTAAGACTAGTAACTGAAATGAACTCGAGACTTTCCTTGAAGACACTTGCTGAAGGCGCTGCACAATGATTGAGAAACGAAGTTGTTAACCTCACAATTGCAACTCTACTCATTAGCGTGTTTTTTTTTGGGGGGGGGGGTTGAGAGTGGAGGATTAAGTAGAAAGAAGTTATACATGTTGAGAGCCATTAATAAAAAGTTAGAAGATACACAGACGCACGCAATTTGTTTCATTAAGACAAGAAAATGGCAGAAACGGTACCGAACCAGATAAAATGAGTTTCCTCGTTTAGGTACATAATTTACTTGCTGAGATCAAATTCTCTAGCTTTTCTTTGTCTACGAAACAAGTTTTGCAGTGAAGTGAATGCATTAAATAATACACCCACTTAAAAAAATCTAGCTTTATACGGAAGCATGTCCGGTAAGTTCACCGTTATCAGTTCATCTTTTTTTTTTCAATAAAATAGTTTTTAACTATTAATGGTGAGATACTACGAAGATAATAAATTTCTGAGCGAGGTATAAACAGTAGCCGCACGACATCGTGAAGTATATTTGCCACTTAAATGTGGCTAACCCTTAAGGGCTAATGCTACTGTAGCTTGTAGCCCCAGGAAGACATCTCCTCCAGCTGGCTGTTGACACACTATCTATGGCCTATCAGTATTTGCAAAGGGAAGTCATCGTTCCCATTTCCAGCCTGACGTGACACACACGGACACGAGTCTCTGGGTATTGACTCGTCATCAGCGTGTGACAACCACCGGTTGGCGATGAGTTCTCAATGCAAATGTATATACTTTTTTCGAAAAAGTGGAAACAAGCAATAGTAAATCTCTGAGCGAAGTACGCTGATGACGAGTCAATACCCAGAAACTCGAATCCGTGCAGATGGGAACGATGACTTCCCTTTGCAAATACTGATAGGGCATAGATAGTGTGTCAATAGCCAGCTGGAGGAGATGTCTTCCTGGGGCTACAAGCTACAGTAGCACTAACCCTAAAGGGTTAGCCGCATTTAGGTGGCAAATATACTTCACGATACTACGAATATATTTTCTTGGTAAACCTTCCTCACGGTGAACTTTCTTCACGGTGAACTGATGGTGATGAACTTCTCTGCGGCGAATTGATGGCGGTGAACCTATCCGAAATCTCCACCTGGTAGGGGATCCTTCCAATGTCTTCGAAAGCGGCAAAAAGACACATCTCGACGCTGCATCCCCACAAGTTCTACATGCCCGCTCCTCCAACTGTCCCCACTAGATTCGGTAGCTGAGACTGATATTAAGCATTAGACTTTAAAATAAGTATTGGACTCGATATGTCCAACTAAAACCATTCAAAGCGGTGTTCCAGCATAGCAGCAGTACAATGACTGAAACAAGTAAAAGATAAAGCATGAAAACAAAGAAGTTAAACCATAGAATCAAGCTTGGTCCATATTTCTAAGAAGAGCACTCAGAGAGCGAAAACCTGCGCCAAGGCAACACCAACGTCCTGATGTTTTTTATTACCCACAAGGGGCTAAATATAGATGGGACATTATCCAAGGTTATTTAACATAATCAATATTATGATATGGTAACAATAATAAGGCCGCGAGCTGGCAGAAACGTTAGCAGGCCGGGCGAAATACTTAGCGATATTCCGTCTGTTTTTACGTTCTGACTTCAAATTCCGCCGAGGTCGACTTTGCCGTTCATCCTTTCGGGGTCGATAAATTAATTACCAGTTGCGTACTGAGGTCGATCTAATCAACTGGTCCCCTCCCTCAAAATTTCGGGCCTTGTGCCTAGTAGAGTAGGAAAGGATATGGTAACAGTAATGTCATATAAAATATATTTATTGATTTCTACTCATAGATGTTAATCGAGGAGTATTGTTGATTAAATCAAATGCACTGCTGGTTCTTATTGTACACACCCCACCCAGTCTTCAGAAGAGAAAATGCAAAGTCGACCTCAACAGAACTTAAACTCAGATTACAGAGTCACACCTTAATGTACCACAAAACATTTTGTCATCTGGTTTCACCACATACTCTAGAAAGAAATAAAAGACATGTTTATTATAATGAAAGGTTTGTTAAAAAATCGAATCTTGTACCTGAGTTATATAAGATGACAGAATGGATGAATTGTTAAAGTCGTCGGATAGATTCTTTTACATAATGCGTTCCTGTTTTCTAGGTTCAAATTCTACGAAGGTTGATTTTACTTTTCATTCTTTATAGGTTGACGAGTAATGTAGCGGAAGTGGAATCGATTTCCCCATCTCTTTCTCTTTCTTCTTATGTATATGTCAATTTCTCTCTTTCTGGAAGAAATCGGATGTTATCAGACTTGAAGCGGATGAGCTACACAAGATCGAAAAGTGAGCAAGAAACGTCGCCTGTCGCAACGGAGTACGACAACAGTAGTTGAAGCCCCGAGGCAAGGTACATGTTTTGTGATACTATGGATTTGCAACTGGGAGGTTGTGAAGTTCTTTCGAAAGAAGGCTAATAGTTGCCCATGCATACAACTCCCGCTCTCTATGCCACTGATATTGTCCTAATAAACGACAAATGGCCGATACAGCTTGGCACCGTCCTCATCGGAGCGTCGTTGCAGTCAGCTTGCAAAATGCAGCTACAGATAGCGCAGTGTATCTCGTCTGACTATCTAACAATTCTACACCCATCCATCGTTCTGGGCTGACTATTTATTTATTGTGGAGGCGCAATGGCCCAGTGGTTAGGGCAGCGGACTCGTGGTCATAGGATCGCGATTTCGATTCCCTGACCGAGCGTTGTGAGTGTTTATTGAGCGAAAACACCTAAAGCTCCACGAGGCTCCGGCAGGGGATGGTGGCGAACCCTGCTGTACTCTTTCACGATAACTTTCTCTTACTCTTACTTCCTGTTTCTGTTGTGCCTGTAATTCAAAGGGTCAACCTTGTCACACTGTGTCACGCTGAATATAGCCCAGAAATACGTTAAGGGTACACGTGTCTGTGGAGTGCTTAGCCATTTGCACGTTAATTTCACGAGCAGGCTGTTCCGTTGATCGGATCAACTGGAACCCTCGACGTCGTAAGCGACGGAGTGCCAACAACATTTATTTATTGATCCCGAAAGGATGAAAAGTAAGGTTGACCTCAGCATGATTTGAACTGAAACAGTAGACAGCTCTAACAAATATTGCATGTCATTCTATCGGACGCTGTATAACCTCTACCGGATAAAACCGTCAAGATATGATGACACATTATCAATCCATGACACATTATGGTTTGTTTTAACATTTGCTGATGGAAGTAAATAAAATGTGCCTTTTCATTAATTTTTCATTATCTCTTTCACTAATGAAGCATTTCTGTTATCAGAAACATTACCAGAGATTTATATTAAGAGATAAAGCACACTCGTACAGCGCAGCACCTTGGACAATTGGCCTTTACTTTAGCCTCGAACCGACCAAAGACTTGTGAATGAATTTGGTAAGCAGAAACTGTGTGGAAGCTCGTAGTATATATATATATATATATACGTGTGTGTGTG
>NC_068981.1:136167974-136172905 GCF_001194135.2 Octopus bimaculoides | reverse complement strand
TTATATTCTGAGTACAATATTATTCGTCTTAATTTCTAACAATATGTGTGTGTGTGTGTGTGTGTGTGTGTGTGTGTGTGTGTGTGTGTGTGTGTGTTCTATATTTAATCATTTAAATTCTCTCTCTGAAGAAGGAGCTGGTTTCTAGCAAAGATACAAAGTTCCATCGTTGCACTGTAGATAACGAAAATAATGTCACATTTTAAACCCGAGAAACAGTTTTACCCCTCCGCTTACTGATTGTATTTGTAATGTGCGAATCAGTCGGTTGATTTCTTTTTCTGAAAATCCAAGCTTATCCAAACTGAGAGTTACGCATTTACTTACAAAGCTAAGTGCACCAATTATTACTGGTATAAATGTAAATTTGTAATCCGGATATACAAGCCGGAAGTTTCTTCTTTCTCTTTGAATTTTAAAGACGCTGACCTCCATGACTGCATACTTCTTCTTGTCTGTCTCAGTCAACAATATCTGGCCTGTTATGCTTACATTTGACATTCATTTTGATGGGAATGTTCCACCAGTATTCCTTGTGCTGGTATTTGTGTACATGTTCAATAACAGGCGGATTCTCTATATTTATTGGTTTTGGAGACTTAATTTTGCATAGGAAGTTATACCTTCCTGTGCAGCATTTTGGAGCAGTTGCTAATCACATGTATGATATCTTCCCAAGAAATATGATATAATCTGCATTTACGATTGCATTTTGGGACTCCACAGGCTTCACTGTCTCTTTTGCTGATTAGGTATTAAGTAGTAATCTCCTGTTCTTGGATTGCAAATCCATAGCCTTTTCAAACTGGATGTGTGTGATTCAAGGAGGACTTGGTTGGTATTTCTAGCAGAATGAACGACCACCTAGTGATTCCTCCACTGAATAAGTTTGTAAGAGTTATTGTTCTTTACAGCAGTGAGCTGCTCCGACCTTTCATATGTCTATTTACGGTTACGTAGAATGCAACATTACTTGTTAAACGTCTCCGCCATGGATTTAGACTCAATGTTTGTTGGTGGAGTCGGGATAAGAACGCTTGAACGACATCATGTCAGGTTGCCCAGTACCTTATTGATTCAGCCAGTTGTGAGTCTTTATACATGAAGATTTGTAGAACTTCCAGATACAAACTTTGACAAATCTAGATTGACAAAAGGAAACGTTAGACAGAAATAGAAAACTGAATGGCGTGATCTATAGTTTGAAATTTGGTTGGAAGGAGATTAAGATATTAATAATGCCAATATATGTTTATTCTTTAATTGTCAGGTTATATAGATTTACCTCCCAATCACCCTAAACATAAAATTGCACATACATACATACATATGCACATACATGAACGCACGCATGCAAGCATGCATACATACATACATGCGTGCATTTAAATGCTTGCAGTATGGTTATATGTTAAATAGATATAAACATGCACAGTAACCACAGCAAAAATGTCAGTTAACTAAAATTTCTTTACTTGACTTTTATGTTCTCTATTCAAAGAATGTACATCAAATACTCTTTACGAGACTTGTCAGCTTCTTAAGATTCCAATCTTTTATTATCAAGACTGAAAACCCTTCGTGTATGTCACGGAGGGGCTCTTGATGGCGTTATGTTTAATATCTTTTTAGTTGCCAGTGTTGCTGCTTCAAAATCCTTAAAGGTTAACATTCTGACTTGCGTTTTATTTTTTAATAACGTAACTCAATCAAAAATGATTTCTTTTGGCAAGAATAAATCCGAAATTGTATTTAAGAAATTGAGTTTACTATTGATAGAAACAGGTTATTTTAATCCCAAGCAGATTCTCGTTCTTGCAAAATACTAATTGGCATGCGTTTAGGCAAATTTGATTTTAATACAGGTCCGTAATAAACTTGTTTAAAGCTAGCGATAAACTCTTGTTTAAAATATTTCCATCGACAGAGGTATGAATATGTACTTAAAGAGTTCGTTTTGCAGCTGCGTAATTTCGTATATGGTCCCACCGCAGGACATCCTGGGTAAGTATCATTTCATTTCATATGCCCTCAAATCGATCGATAACCTGTCAGTGAAATTTAGTCGATGGAAACAGTACAGCAGTCGGCCGTGTATGTGTGTGTGTGTGCCATGTAACCACACATGAGCTTTTCGTGGATTTCTTTTTCGTTCCCCAGACCTTTCCATTCTCCTTTTTTCTGATGAAGAGCCATGCTCGAAACATTATACACCTACTCTTTTTTCCACCTTTACTGAGCGTCAAACTAATACACTCCATGTGTACGTTCCTTTGACTTCTGACTTTTGTTGCTTAGTTATTTGTTATTTTCAATTTCGATTTGCCTATATCGAATATATATATATATATATATATATATATATATATATATATATATATATTACACACACAATATACGTACGTGTGTGTTTGTATGTGTGTGTATATTTATGTATGCATGTTTATAAACAGTGACTGCTCGTTCGTGTAACGGCAGTTTGTCCATCTCAGTTTTATTTGTATCGCACCGGTCGGGGCTCGTATCGTATACGATTTCCCTAGGAGAAGACTTCACTGGTTTAGTCTGATTTTTATTTATTCTACAAATTTGATGGTCTATAGCAGGAGTTCTCAACCATTTTTTTTTTTATCTATGGCCCCTTTGATTCCTATTTTATCCTGGTCAATCATAGCCACTCGATGTTTAAAAACTAGTTCTATAGAAATTTCTTTCAAAATTCCTATTTCGTTTTGCACGCATTAAGTCGTGTAGGTTGAACTAGGTAAAACGTTAGAGAAAGAAACCTAGCTGTTTCTTGTAATTCATACCAACACATATTTAGTGGTTGGTGTAAATAAGAAGATGTTACCACTAATTTTTGTGTGAAGAATGCAACAAGGAAATGAGACATCATTTTAACATTAACGAATTTATTATTGTCGTGAGTGAAAGCATTGAGCTGTAGTGTCTAAGTAAAAATATATACAATACTCACCTAGAGAATTCATGGCAAATACTGGAGTTAACGCAGCTTAAGTAAGACATTTTGTAAATAACAAGTACGCGTTGCTGAACATGTGGTCAGAGAAATAATAATGTAACTCGTGCATGCTACCCTGGCAGAAGCAGAGAGACTGAGAGAGATAGACATACAGAAAGAAAGAGAGAGAGAGATACGTACTTCTTGACGTCTTAGCAGTGAGAGAGAGAGAGATACGTACTTCTTGACGTCTTAGCAGTGAGAGAGAGAAAGAGAGAGAAAATCACAACCACTGGAATATATAGGTGTCAGCTGCGACGCTACCTGGTGGCGTTTACCAGCAAAGAAACGTAATTCAGCTGAACATGCCAGTCTACTGTACATACATCAATGCATGGATAACAGCAATTTTTTTTTCGGCGAAGATTACTTACTGTCGTAAATGTCTGGCACTAGAATTCAAATCATTGGGATAATTTTGAATTCTGTCACTCTTCACTATTTCCACTCCGACTCACAATCGCATTGACGACTCACAATGGCGGCAATTGTGTTCTTGCGCAAGACAATTTATTTCGTCTTACTCCAATCCACTCAGCTGGCAAAAACGAATTTTGCCTGTAATTCAAAGGGTCAGCCTTGTCACATTCTGTGCCACACTGAATCTCCCTGAGAACTACGTTAAGGGTACACGTGTCAGTGGAGTGCTCATCCACTTGCACGTTAATTTCACGAACAGGCTGTTCTGTCGATCTGATCCGACGGAGTACTAGTTTTTTTTATGTATGTCTTTTTATCTTGTATTTGTTTTGGTCATAGGACTGCGGCCAAGCTGGAACACCGCACTGAAGGGCTTTAGTGAAACAAATCGACTACACTACTTATTTTTATAAACCTGGTACGTATTCTATCGGTCTCTTTTGCCGAAATGCTAAGTCACGGCGACGCAAAAAAAATCAACATTGGCTGTCAAGCGATGGTCGGAGACAAACACTAAGATATACGCATAGATATATACATACATGTAAATATATAATGCAATATAATATAGTATAATATAATATATAATAAGATATATGATATAGTATTATATATAATATATGTGTTTGAGTGTGTGTGTGTGTGTGTGTGTGTGTGTGTGTGTGTGTGTGTGTACACGACAGGCTTGTTTCAGTTTACGTCTACCAATTCTATTCACAAAACTTTGGTTGGCCCGACGATATAGTGAAAGACACTTGCCCAAGGTATTACGCTGTGGGACCGAACACGGAACCATGTGGCTGGAGAGCAAACTATATACGTTTGTGTATGTATGTTTATGTGCATATATGTAACTATGTATGCATGCATTCATATTTGTCTGTGTGTGTGTGCGTGTGTGTGTTTGTGTGTGTGTGTGTGTGTTTGTGTGTGCGTGTACGTTTGTATGTCTTATATTCGCTGAATTTAGTCCAGTCGAAGAGGATTTCTTTCAAATTTAGTACTCAAATATATGTTACAAGCGTAGAGTTTATATTCTTTTATTTAAAACTTGGCTCAACGATCGTTTCAATTGACAAGGCCATCAATCAAGTCCAAAATATTACTCAAGGTGTTAATTTAGTATGCAAAAAGGCCACCAGACAGCTCGATCTCAATGTACCAATTGCCTTTTAAATCATACGTAATTTTATAATGATATGCATCTCTTCTTTCAGCCATAACTGATGATTGCTAATTAACTTTTCCCCGCTTGGACGGCTTTTTACAACGAAAATGTTCCGTAACATCAATCGGCGGCCGTGAGACTAAATTTGCAATACAGTTTAAATAACAAACCCACTCTATTACCTAATATATGAGTACCTGTTTTTCTGACGTATCAAAGCTCTATCTATCTATCTATCTATCTATCTATGCAAACATTCACATATATATATGTGTGTGCGCATTACACACACACACACACACACACACACACACACACACA
>NC_068981.1:136166939-136167579 GCF_001194135.2 Octopus bimaculoides | reverse complement strand
ACACACACACACACACACACACACACACACACACACACACACACACACACACACAGCTAGATTGCATTTTCAATCTGTATCAAAGAACATCCATCGGCAAGTCTTAGCTCCCACGCCATTGATTACTATGATCGACATTGGAACCGAAGCAGACTATCCTTATTTGTATAATTTTCTAATAACCATTCCTTGCATAGCCATTTCCCATCTTAACAAAACAACATAACCGCCATCAACAGCAATGAAAAGAACGGTGATAACAACAGCAACAACAAAAAAAAGCAACACCTTGATTATTACTTCCCTACTTTATGTCTTTGACTTAGTACATTCTAATGTAGCCATTTGAATAATTTTATACTTGCTACTGATCATAGCTGTTCTCTTCTAACAGATCATCTGCCAGCTCCATCGCATTTTACCGCTCACATATAACGTATTTATTAATCTGTGTGTGTGTGAGTAGAGGGGTGTCTGTGCGCATGTGTGCCCGTGCGTGTGTGTGTGTGTGTATACTTATAGAATTTGGTGAGGTTATGTAAGTGATAGCGTAGTTGTGAGTGTGTGTTTGTGTGTATGTGTGTGTGTGTGTGTGCTTGTGGTGTTCGATAATGGTATGCTTGTGATAGTGTGTGTTTGC
>NC_068981.1:136166270-136166929 GCF_001194135.2 Octopus bimaculoides | reverse complement strand
GTGTGTGTGTGTGTGTGTGTGTGTGTGTGTGTGTGCTTGTGGTGTTCGATAATGGTATGCTTGTGATAGTGTGTGTTTGCATGTGTGTGTCTGTGTATGTGTGTGTGTGTGTATGTTTGTGTGTGTGTGTGTGTATACTTGTGAGATTGGATGTAGCTATGTATGTAATAGTCTACTCGTGTGTGTGTTTGTGTGCGTGTGTGCGTGCGCATGTGATGGTATGTATGCGGTATTGTGCGTGAGTTAGTGTGTGCTTCTGTATGTGTTGATGTTTTTAGTGTATGTGATAGTGTGCGTGTAAGTGCGCGTATGTGTGCGTTTGTGCGACTGGATGATAGTATGGATGCAGTAATTGCTTCTGTGTATGCGTATGTGGTCGTATATTGTTGTATGTGTGTGCTTGTGGGATTGGAGAAAGGAATGCGCATGAGTCTGTGAGTGTATGTGTATGTTTTGATGTTTTGGTGTGTGTGTGTGTGTGTGTGTGTGTGTGTGTGTGTGTGTGTGTGTTTGGTGTTAAATATCTATATGTTGGTGTTGTGTGTATGAGTGAAAATGTCGGAAGATTTACACCTAGAAATTAACGGTTCTGAAACAAAATATTTGCTGCAAGCCTTTTGTCCCTAATTCTACCAATCCACCAGCGAGGTCAATGATAT
>NC_068981.1:136158368-136162126 GCF_001194135.2 Octopus bimaculoides | reverse complement strand
GAAACTGAAAAAACAAAAAACAAAACAAAAAAAAACGGAATATAAACAAAAAGAGCCAAAAGGAATGAATGTAATAAAGTTTAAAAACATAAAATGAGATAAACACTTACTGTAATAAGATACATTGTGGTTTTCATATTTATATGTATATCGGTGTATCTACCTATTTATATATATAATATAAAATATACTCTCCTTCATTTCCTACAATGCTCTTCCATCTATCTAGTAGACTTGAAAGACCCCCCTCTTCCAAACTTCACTTATCCGTGACGAAAAATATTCATCCAGTACTGTTCTGACCTCGTCTAGAAAATTTATATTTTTTCCGTCAAAATGATTTTGAAGATTGCAGAATAAATGATAATCAGATGGGACAATGTCTGGCGAATATGGCGGGTGGGGCATCGTTTCGCATTCAAACTGCGCCAGCCTTTGCAATGTCACCCTCATTGTATGTGGCCGAGAATTATCCTGGCGGAAGAACACCTTTCGTCTTGAAATTTAAGCCGCTCAAGCTGCTCATAGATCTCCTTTGTTATCGTTCGGTTTGAGTTAAAGAGTACAAAGTGGACTAAACCTTTCATATCCCACCAAACAGATAACAACATCTTAAGTGAGTGAAGACCTTCATTAGCCTGAGGCGCCGGTGTTACTCCTTTCTCTACTTAGTTTTCAGCGCTTGACATTTTTATAGGGAACCCATTTCACGCCACCCGTCACTATTCGGTCCAAAAAAGGTTTATTCGGGAAACGTGACAGCAAAGAACATACATTCACTCTCTGCACGTGATTAGACTCGGTAAGTTTGTGAGGAACACATTGACCCAATTTGCTGACTTTTCCGATGGTACGTAGGTGTCAATGAATGGTGAAATGAACAAATCCAAGCTTCTCTGCTAGTTCCTCAACAGTTACGATGGGATTTTGATCCACCAGAGTTTGCAGGAGGTACTCGTCGAGCTCTACAGATCTTTCAGGACGAGGCTCGTCTTCTTGGCTGTAGTTTCCGGCTCGGAATTTCTGGAACCACCGTTGACACTGGTTTACACTTATTGTCTGATCCCCATATACTACATTCTACGTTGCGTTGTTGCCTTTATTGAACTCATAAAGCAAGATATGCCGAATATACCCCTATGTCACTTCCATTATAGCTTTTAAAAAGTAACTGTTAAAATCGAACTGCACTCTTCAAAACTTGCACTAAGAATAAGACCAAGGTAAAATTACAACCTGCTTTCATAGCAAGTTGATGCAGGTAGCTTATCATGACCCCTCCGACTTTTAGTTCATGCAATTGAAAAAACCAGCATCATTTATGGGATGACCCAATATACGTATATGTATGTACGTAGGTATTTCTTTATTGATCACAGGGGGCTAAACTTAGAGGGAGCAAACAAGGAGAGACAACGGGATTAAGTCGATTAGACCGACCCCAGTGCGTAACTGGTACTTATTTAATCGACCCCGAAAGGTTGAAAGGCAAAGTCGACCTTGGCGGAATTTGAATTCAGAACGTAACGGCAGACGAAATACCGCTAAGAACTTCGTCCAGCGCGCTAACGATTCTGCTTAGTGGAATTTCATCTGTCTTTCGTTCTGAGTTCAAATTCCGCCGAAGTCGACTTTGCTTTCATCCTTTCGGGGTCGATAAATTAAGTACCATTTGCGTACTGGGGTCGATATAATCGACTGGCCCCCTCCCCCAAAATTTCAGACCTTGTGCCTAGATTAGAAAAGAATATATTTCTGCATTTAAACCGAGATTATTTGTAAGTAAATTGTTTAGTAGTCCTAATAGTTTTTAATTTTTGAGTTATGTATAATTTACATAAACTATTTTATGTTAATTTTAACCGATTTTTAGTGTTAGATTTAAACACGGACAAATTTTTATTGAGACCAGAAAAATGAGATAGAGAGTCATAGCAAACAAGACGAACATTAGAATTATGAATCCACCTCATCAAAACGAAAATATGAAAATTACAGGCAATATGGTTTTATATAATCGGAAATAGACAACTCAGTTCCTTTTTGTATGATTTGTTTAACAACACTCTCAAATGAATTTAACAACAAATCATCCGCAGCATAAGGACAAACCATAAGAATACTTTGAGATGCTAAAAAGTAATTTACAAATTCAATCAAAAAGGTTGAAGAAATTTCACTCAATTCCCGAGAAAGCTCAAATCGCTAGTTACAAGATTGCCCAGCTTTTGGCAAAGAAGAAAAAAACACATTCTGATGCCAAAAACATTATTTTACCAGCCTTGGATATCAACGTTGGCACAATTAGCGAAGAAGCCGTCAAA
Organism: Octopus bimaculoides; assembly: GCF_001194135.2. NCBI lineage: Eukaryota > Metazoa > Mollusca > Cephalopoda > Octopoda > Octopodidae > Octopus > Octopus bimaculoides. The sequence goes on along the minus strand of NC_068981.1, from coordinate 136,159,802 downwards.
CAAATTAATGTCTTGAGAAATGTCTTGAATTTTACGAGAAATCGTGTGGGCAGACAAAGGAAAGATCTTAATTCCCTACGGCGCAAACTTTTTGCATCCCCATGTGAAACTATGGATTCTTATTTTAAATGTTTACTGCTTCATGCAGAAGTACAATGGCTCTCGAAAGGAAAAGTGCTCTCTCGATTTATCTCTTTGTGAATTGAAATGTGTTTTGTCGATGCTGAACATTCTGGATTTGAGTTTCTTAACAATGATAATTGCTGACTGGAAGTAGCCGTTCTCAACGATCTTTTTGAGGTGAACGTTTTAAATTTGAGTCTGCAAGGAGCGAATGAAAATATTATTACAATTACAGACAAATAAAAGTCTTTCACCGACAGGTTAGAACTGTGGATAAAGAAAGTTTAAAACTCACAGTTTGGTTGCTTCTCAGGCTTTTCCAAATAAATTTAAAATTCTGTCAGAAGTGCAAAAGACAGTAGAAAACCTCTCTGTATCATTTTCTAAGTATTTTCCATCACTTGATAATCAAATGTATGAGTGGGTCATCAATCTTTCGCAAGATACGACACTACACACCTGCCATTAACATTAACAGAAGAAGAAAATCTAATAGACTTGAAAAACGATCCTGTGCACAAAGCCTCATTTTCTGTGCTAGAATTGCCAGAATTTTGGATTTCGCTTTGGAGCCAATATCCTCGATTAGCTACTACAACCGTTAAATTTCTGTTACCCTTTGGATCATCGTATCTTTGCGAATTAGGTATCCCTGCGTTTATGGAAATGAAGTCAGAAAAACATGAACGATGACAGATGGTAGATGAGGAGTTACGTATTTGCTTATCCAATTTAGAGCCTCGTTTTGACAAAATTCTTTCTGAAAATCAATTACATCCTTCACACTAAAAAATTATTATTGTATTATATATACACACACACACATATAATATGTTCATAAACCAATGTTATTTTATTGTTACTAAATTAAGAGTTTATTTATTTTTTATTCATACTAATAAAGTATATTAAATTTTGTTGGGATTTTTATTTGGTGAGTCGTAAAATAAATCCTCCTCGCGTAGTGTATCCTAAGGTAAAAAAGTTTGGCAGACACTGGACTAGACAACTGATCAGTTTGTGATGGGCAGGGAGGAAGAGGTTAGAGACGTAAAGAAAAAGAAGTAGAATGTAAAGACAAGAGAAAAGCTTTCTGTGCCCCAATAAGGGGTTTGCATTTTCTATTTAAAAATCATCAGAAATTTGTCATATTTGGCGCAGGAGTGGCTGCGTGGTAAGTACCTTGCTAACGAACCACATGGTTTCGGGTTCAGTCCCACTGCGTGGCACCTTGGGCTAGTGTCTTCTACTATAGCCTCGGGTCGATCAAAGCCTTGTGAGTGGATTTGGTAGACGGAAACTGAAAGAAGC
>NC_068981.1:136152875-136154965 GCF_001194135.2 Octopus bimaculoides | reverse complement strand
GGCCTTGACACAATTACTGTGTACTTAAGTTTGCGAGGGGGAGACAAGCTCCTCCACCCAGCCTAGCCAGCATTCAGGGACATGTTTCTGAGTCTTTGCTCGTCATCAGCCTGAAGTAGCTTGCCAGCTGGATAGAGAAGCCTGTCTCGCCTTCGCAAACTTATGTAAATCATAGTGAAGTTTATTCGCAAATAATATATGAGTATATGCGTATATACGTACATGTATGTACATACCTACATCTACATGTATATATAGATGCATATCTGAGTACAGGACGTAGCAAAAAAACGTAGGCAAAATGATAAACGGAATACAGAAAACACACAGGCCACATAGAGAATATTTCTTTCATCAGCTGCCACCGTTCTAAAACTAAGCGTTTCGAAGAGTGGCAAAATATATTTGGCAGCTAATGATGGAAATACATATTTGTTATGCCTGCTTGTGGAGTTTTTCAGTACCTTAGTCTCCTTATTTTGACTTGTCCTTCATTTCTAGTAAAATGTAAAGTGTTTGTAGATTCATGGACCATGGATATTACTTAAATTGATATTCATTGTTTTTTCTTCACAGATAATCTTCTCAATATCAGATAACGCTTAGATGTTGGCCTCTAGTGTTGGGGAGGTTCTGCAGAATATATGCAAACATACATATATCGCATGCATATATATATATATATATATATATATATATATATATATATATATATATATATGTATAAATATAATTAAAGGATCAGCAAATATTTGCTTCACCATATACCGAAGTTCAGAAATAGCAGCTAAAAAAGCTGAGAATCTCACAGATAGCATCTCACAGATAAATTGATAATCCTGTACCCTTTTAATTTGTAATAATATATATATATATATATATGTATGTATGTATGTATGTATGTATGTATGTATGTATGTATGGTTCTAGGTTCAGTCTCACTGGACTAGTGTTTTCTACTGTAGCCTCGGGCCGACCAAAGCCTTGTCAGTGGATTTGGTGACCGAAACTAAAAAAGCCCGTCGTATATATATATATGTGTGTGTGTGTGTGTGTGTGTGTGTGTGTGTGTGGAGGTGCAGTGGCTCAATGGTTAGGGCAGCGGACTCACGGTCGGAGGATCGCGCTTTCGATTCTCAGACCGGGCGTTGTGTGTGTGTATTTGTCCACCCGCCATCGCTTGACATCTGATGCTAGTGTGTTTACGTTCCCGTAGGTTAGTGCTTCGGCAAAAGAGAACGATAAAATAAGAACTAAGCTTACAAAGAATAAGGCTGTTCTCCAGCATAGCTGCAGTGAAATAACTGAAACACTAAGAGAATAAAAGAAGGTAAATAGATAGATAGATAGATAGATAGATATTGTTTTCAGTGCTTTTGAATTGTTTCACAGCAAGTTTTTGTATTTCTAACAATTCTCTTCTTGCTATAGAAACTATTAGTAACGTAAACAGCACCAAATACGAAGCTACTTAGTGACTGAAAGTGAACACACACACACACACACACACACACACACGCACACACACACACGATATCGATGCGTATTTAATTTCGATGCGTAACTAGATACCAAGAGGTTTTTTTTTGGTAGATTAGGATGACGATCGACCCGACTATTTCCTTGCTATCATACGTAAATTCACGGCGATTTTAAGTAATCAAGAATGACTCTGTTTGTCTGTCTGTATGTATGTATGTATGTATGTATGTATGTATGTCAGTCATTATTCAGTTTTATTTCAAGATTTCTTTCCAATAGAGAAGGAGCCGGTTTCTAACCTAGATCCAAGGCTCCTTCATTAGAATTTAAGCAATAGGGTGTTTTTGTATGTATGTATGTATGTATGTATGCACATATGTATGTACGTATGCATGTATTTAGATTTATATGTTTTGTTTTGTGTGATACTTGCATGCTTATACTTCCATGTATATATATAAGTATGTATGTATGTATGTATGTATGTATGTATGTATGTATGTATGTATGTACGTATGTATGTACGTATGTATGTATGTATGTATGTATGCATGTATGTATGTACATGTATGTATGTATGTATGTATGTATGTACATGTATGTATGTA
>NC_068981.1:136151945-136152865 GCF_001194135.2 Octopus bimaculoides | reverse complement strand
ATGTATGTACATGTATGTATGTATGTATTCATGTATGTATGTACATGTATGTATATATGTATGTATGTATGTATGTACATGTATGTATGTATGTATGTATGCATGTATGTATGTACATGTATGTATGTATGTATGTATGTATGTATGTATGTATGTGTATATAAATATATATATTCATACATTACGCTGCATTTGCATTCGAGTAAATTTTGTCAGGCCTTCAACATTGTATGATTGTACCGTTAAATAAATGAATTTGTGTGTTGGCAGAATCTTATTCACATCATAATAAATAGCTTTACACTACTGTCACGAAATTTCTTGAGAAGTTGAAGTAGGTAATCCCTGCTGCGTTGAGTAATAAAAATAACAACGGTCGGGCAAAACAATATCTCAATTCTCAAGCCAGGAAGCTGCCTGAAATGACCTCATGGTGCGTAATTTCACAGTGAGTCAAAACTCTGAGTATTTATCTAATATGACACCAAGTATATACAGACAAACAGACAGACAGACAGACAGACAGACAGACAAACAGACAGACAAACAGACAAAATTTAGGTTAAAGTATGTTTGTTACATATTTCGACTACTAAAAGGCAAATACATTGCAGTTAACGTGAAGAAAATATTTCTCTTATGGTAAAAATGGTATGAAAACACCCGATTCGTTTAGTGCTGTCATCTATCAAGAATCCCAGACATCGCCGTTTCGAGTTTATTGACTCTTGTCAATGGGATGTACCTAAGAAAGACAACTCTGAAGGAACTTATAAAGCAATAGCTTCATGTAAAATTTAGTCAACAAAGTTGACTGATTTGTGCCAGTAGATCGCCCGATCGAGGAAAATAACGAAATATATGCATACACACACACACACACACACACACACACACACACACACACACACACACACACA
>NC_068981.1:136146766-136151589 GCF_001194135.2 Octopus bimaculoides | reverse complement strand
TGTGTGTTTCAGTTATATTTAAAGTGTACATGTCTATAAACATCGGCTGTACACATTAGAAAATTGAGAAGAAATATCAAATAGCGGTTTAAGTTAGACACGCGCGCGCATACGTACACATACGTATGACCAGCATGACCGCAGCCACTTGGCTGAAACACATAAATAAATAAATAAATAAATACACACACATACACACACACATATGAACCCGGAATCATGTGGTTGGGAAGCAAGCTTCTTGCCACAAAGACCATCCCTGAATTAGAAAAATCAGTAATCGGGAAAGGCTTTCGAACCAAAGTTAAACGGAAAATTCCAATTGTGCTTTCAATCTATCTTTCTATATATATATCCATAGCTCATTAGCTGTGTTGCTGATATGCATATAATTGATTGGTCGGCTTCAAAGTTAATTAAACAGTATACGAAGTGGTGCAGATAAGTTTCTGGCTTTGGGTAAAAGAAAATATAAGATCAGTTAATTATGATTTTATTCAAAATATTCTCCTCTCAATTCATACATTTATTTCAGCGATCCTTCAGTTTTTCTAAGTCCTGTAAAAGAACTCGGAAGGTTGGGCCTCCAGCCAGGCTTTTCGCGACACCCTTAAAGCATCCCTTCATATATTTCTATAGAATACAGTGTAATTTAGGATACCTAAAACATGATATTTAACAGATTGTGTAAATAAATACAAAACGAGGATTTTTAGTCAAAGATTCAGGCGATTATATAGGCCACAGTAGTTAACTGGTACTAATGTTTTAGACGTTCAAACAGTTCTGAATATCTGTAATTGACATTGAGACTTTTCACTGTCGATATTTAGAGCTTCTCGCTCTTGCTTTTCAAACAGGAACGCTCAATTCAGAGTTACAACTGTTAAAAATCCCAGTTTTAATTCCTTTTATAATTATTTAACATCATTATTTATATATCATTATTATTATTATTATTATTAGTTATTATTATTATTATATTTATATAGAAAGGATTGAGGTAACTCCTCCTGAAGATATAGAATCAAAATTAAAAGAAGAGTGCCATTTGCTATCTCGTGAACAATATTTCGACATCTTGCGTGTCTTCCACTGGTTCAAAAAATAAATTTGTCAATCTACTTCATTTTCGTTTATCTAGAAAGGATTGAGGTAACTCCTCCTGAAGATATAGAGTCAAAATTAAAAGAAGAGTGCACTCTTCTATTATTATTATTATTATTATTATTATTATTATTATTATTATTATTATTATTATTATTATTATTATTATTATTATTATTATTATTATTATTATTATTATTATTATTATTATTATTATTATTATTATTATTATTATTCCTTCGTAACAAGGACCTCAGACAGATAATACTTTCCTTAAGATGTGCGCTGTGCCCAATAAGGCTGCTTTTTGCAAGACATCAATCATGCATGGGATTTCCAGTTGCCTTAAGAAGACTTCAAGTTTCAATGGGATTGAGCCACTGGTATCACTTTTACATTACCCTCTCGCATTCCATACAGTTTTGCCATTTCCAATTCCAATTCGGAGTACTTAGTGATTTTTTCAACCTCTTTACTTACAACATTCATGTCATTTGGTGTGGCTACATCAATGATCTGACAGTATTTGTCTCTCTTATTCAATGCGACAATATCCGGCCGACCGTGTTCTGTTACACGATCCGTCTGAAAATCATAGTCCCAGAGTATCGTTATTTTTCCATCCTCCTGCATGACTCTACTTGGTATTACTACTACGACTACTACTACTATTATTATTATTATTATTATTATTATTATTATTGTTGTTGTTGTTGTTGTTGTTGTTGTTGTTGTTGCTATTATTATATGAAAAGTCACAGCTTATTTTGCTGAGTATGATATAAAGTGTCAGCTGTCCACAACCAGCAGACTAAGGTGACACTTGTTTACTAGTCATGCTTCAAGAACCCTGCGAAGAATTCTTGCAGTTCCAAGCAATGCTGATTTTTGTAGGTGTTCTACCTTCACACTTGCATCGATCTTTTTCAGCCATGCTGGTAGTTGAGTGCTGATACTTCCAACTACACCAATTACTATTGGTATCACGGCTACTCTCTTCATTGACCACAACCTTCGTATTTCCCACTTTAAATCGTCATAGTTGTTTGTTTTTTCTTCTTTCACCGGGGCATGCTATGTCGCATTATTATTTTAAAATTCTGCCATGGTCGTCTTTGCGTTTCATCTTTTCGGAGTTGATAAAATAAGCACCAGATGTGTACTTGGGTCGAAGTAATCGACTATCCCCCTTCCCCAATTTTCGTGTATTGTGTCTGATGTATGCATACATATATACATACATACGTACGTAGACATATACACACACACACAAACGCACGCACACACACATGTGTACATGCACACACACGCACACAAATATATAAATGCAGTTTCAAAATTTCTAGTTATGTTGAAACTGTTAACTGGTTTATTGCTTAAAATTGAAATATCTTCAGCAAAAGCTAATACCGTAAGCTTTGCGGCGGATAGTCCATTGGATTGCCTTTTCCCGACAATGTAGCCATTGTCTTGCCCTAACATACACATTACATTATCCACAACAGTTATGAAAACTTGAGGAGCAAGTGTGCTTTCCCTGAATTTCGCCTGAAGAGGCCTCATATTCGTTATTGTTGCCAGAAGTAGTATGCAGATAAGTATTACTCTCTGTGTACAACTATATAATAGCATTAACAAATAAATTATTTCATAGAAATTTAAGGCATCTGTTTATACAAACAAGTGCTTTAGAAAACAACAAAAGTGACAAAAGATTGCGTATTAACGAGCGGTAGGCATAATGCAGACTCCCGAGGAGAGTCTGAAGTGAGACTGAAAATTTGGAATGAAGTTCTATGAATGGATTTCTTCTTTTCTTGTCCTCGGGAGTAACATTTGAGTAAAGAATTTTTCACATTTAATATTCCAGAACCTACGCCCAACTTGCAACCGATTAACAACCAAACTACTGCACTTGAAATATTGAACCGATCAACGGAGATGATTTAAAGAAAGCAACACGTGCAACTATTTGTGGAAACGGTGCTAGACAGACAAAATGCTGTCAGATATTCTTTTATTCGTTTCAGTCATTTAACTGCGGCCATGCTGGAGTACTGAATTTAGTCGAGTAAATCGACCCAGGACTTATTCTTTGTAAGCTTAGTAATTATTCTATCTGTCTCTTTTGCCGAACCACTAATTTTTCTGAGACGTAAAGACACCAGCATCGGTTGTCAAGCGAGCTGCGGGAAAAAAAATTAAACACACACACACACATATATATCATCATCATCATCATCATCATCATCATCATCATCATCATCCGGTTGTGAGTTTGTTGTCTGTTCAGTCGCTCAGCTTCTGATGATATTCATTATTGATTCAATAAATTTATTTGGCGAATATGAATACATATCTATAGTTATGTTAAATCCAGTTAAGAATGTAGTAGAATACAGTATAAAGCTCGTCCGCCCTCAGATTCCACCCGCTGCTATCTAGTAGTAGTAGTAGTAGTAGTAGTAGTAGTAGTAGTAGTAGTACTTCCAGATTTGCGTTTGAGCTTCTGTTGTGTGTGAATAGTTAACTGAATAAGGCGGAATCGACAAGAAGGAGTACGGTTAGACATTTATTTGCAATCACTACAATTGTTTCTACGCAACGTAGTTCTCCAGGTTTGCTAGTGTTTGGTTATATATTCGGGCGATATATAAATATTGTTTCCGTAGGATGCTCTTCAAGCCGAGAATTTGAGCTTATGGAGACAATGTTTATATATCGCCTGAGGAAACACAACTATATCTCATAATGCAGGTTACATAACCAAATACCTGCAGGCCCAGAGAACTACGTTGCGTAAAAACAGTTTTAGTGATTGCTAATACATGTTCAACCGTACTCCTTCTTGTTAACTCTGCCTTATTCAATTATATTTATATATATATGTGTGTGTGCGCGCGCGCGTGTGTTTGTATATGTGTGTGTGTGTTTGTATATGTGTGTGTGTGTGTGTATACATACATGTATTTATGCACGTACGTACGAATGTGTGGGTGCGAGCGCGTGTGTGTGAGTAAGCATGTATTGCTGACAACGTAAGAATTTTATAAACTTTCTTGGAATATCTCGAAGCGCATACATAAAGCTATAAACAACAGCATGTAAATATTGGGTTGAGAAACACTTTTGAATGGAAAAGTCTTTGAAAGTTTCCTGTAGGAAACGGACTCATATCTCTTGCCCTTCACAGACGCTCCTACTCACTGAGGTTGATGACATGTTGACATTTACAGAAGATATGAGCAACGGGGTAGGGGTGGAATTGCAAAGAGCCGAAGTTTTTAGAAGGAAGGTCTGAGAGTAGTACTTAGTGGTTTTGGAGTTTGAAACGACGAGGATGATAAAGTGGAGGCGGGGGGAAGAGACGAACAGGTCAGTAATATCCGAGTGGAGGTGGCACGAGCTCAAATAGGTCTGATGAGCAGAGGCCATTATAGCAGCGGTAGAAAGAGCAGAGAGAGGAGAGAGTGCGCTTGTGTGCTAGAACGGGCTAGTATCTGTAACTCTATGACAATAAGCCAGGTTATTCTTTACAGGATGTGATCCAGGATATCTGTGTACCACTGTTTTTACAAGATAAATTATTATTTTTTTAATTAGATTATTTCTTTATTTTCTGGAACCCAAAAATGTTTTCGAAGAAACATGAAGTTCTGGGAACTCATTTTGAACAACACTGGCCAATGAGTTGTATTTTTAAGACAGTATTGCAT
>NC_068981.1:136143747-136144981 GCF_001194135.2 Octopus bimaculoides | reverse complement strand
TGTGTGTATATATGTATGTAGGTATGTTTGTATGTATGTGTGTATATATATATGTCTGTAGGTATATTTCTATAGGTGTGTGTGCATATATGTATGTAGGTATGTTTGTATGTATTTATGTATGTAGGTGTGTATATATGTATGTAGGCATGCTTGTATGCATGTATGTATGTTTGTATGTATGAATGTTTGCGTATGTATGTATGTATGTATGTGTGTGTATGCATGTATGTATGTTTGTGTATGTATGTATGTATGTATGTATGTATTTATGTATGTATGTATATATTCATGTATGTACAAATGTATGTATGTATATATTTATGTGTGCATCTACCTATGTATGTATTTATGTATGTAAGTATTTATGTATGACTGTGTATGTATATATATCATATTAATGTATTACATACATATCATATATTGTATTTTATATTAATATATTAGACATGTATCTTAATGTTATATATCTGTGTATATAATACGTACACACGCACGCACACATATGTATGTGGGTGTGTGGGTGTGCGAGTGTGTATTATGTATGTATGTATGCAGGCATATATGTAAATAGCCAATTCTACTTGTCGGTGTTTTTCACAGGAAAGCTTGATTTTGTTGCCCTAAGCAGAAATCTAGAGATGAAGAGATATGGAAGCTTTCAATAATAATTTCTACTTGACAATGGCTGCATTTATAACAACTTGTTGAAAACAAAACGAAAAAAGCAAAATGAAAAAAGCAACGTAAAAAAAAAAGACGAAGCTATATTAAAAAATATCAGATATGAAATAGCAAAAACAGCTTATTTTATAGAATATTATTGTCAACATCTTCGCAGTCATAAATATTTTGGAATAAAACCTTCCTGTTTTCGAATATAAAAGTTTCAATATTGGTACTTTATTATCCTGCCTTTATTTGATACACCCCCGCGCGCGCGCGCGCACACACACACACACACGCACACGCACGCACACATACATATCTATACATATGTACATACATACACACATATATAGGTATAATAATATATACGTATATAAATTGTATGAATATATATGCATATGTATATACGTACATATACATATATTTGTGCACACACACACACACACTCACATATACATATATAGCAAAATATATGCATATATAAGCGATGACCTGTACGTATATACATACATACATACATACATATATATATATATATATATATATATATATATATATATATATA
>NC_068981.1:136140574-136142690 GCF_001194135.2 Octopus bimaculoides | reverse complement strand
AACAATTAAATGCACAAATTGTTAATTTTTCTATATGTGATAGTGGATTTTCATCGATGAGTTCTTGATACTTGGTTATTTTCCCTAAAACTATATATTTTATTTATATTTTATCTATAAAGCTCAATTTAATTTTAATTTTTTATAAATTGATTTTAATTGAGTTTTTACCTGTAATTTTGGATTTTGTCCCTAATATTATTATATATATATATATATGCATATATGTATATATATATGTATATATATATATGTATAAATATATATGTGTATATATTTAGTTTAGGCTTATGCGCTGGTCTCCTGCTATCTTCCAGCTCACCATACAATCGCTGCTTGGGCAGTCGCTCATCACTCATCCTTATCAATTGTCCCCACCCACCTCAAACGTCTTTGCAAAATCATTGACTTTATACTTCTACTGCCACTCCTCTCAAGCACCTCCACATTACTAATGGCTGTTTTCCAGCTTATCATCAAAATTTTTTTTCAGACAGTATTGATGAAATCGTTCCAATTGTCTTACCTGCCTACGGTAAACAATCCATGCCACACTTCCATATAGCAAAGATGGAAGGACGCATGTGTTACATACCTTAACTTTAATTTGTGAAGATATATTATGTTGTTTCCACAGACGCTTATCAAGCCTACCAAAAGCACTACTAGCCCTGCTGATTCTGTATGAAATTTCATCATCAAGACCAGCAGTGCTCAAGGTACTTCCTAAAGAAATAAATCTAGGTACAGTCTCCAACCTTTGACCATTGACAGTTATAAAAGGTTCCACATACATCTTGGAAGGAGCAGGATGGTACATTATAACAGTTTCTTTTAGACTGATTGTTAGACCCAATGCTGCACATACTGCAAACATCGCATTCACCATGTGCTGCATATCTTTCTGAGAATGTGCCAACAGGTCACAATCATCTACATACAGAAACTCAACAAGGTGAGAATGCAGAGCTTCGTTTTGGCACAGAGTCTTTTGAGACTGAAGTTTTCCTGTTGTCCTATATCTTATATAGACCCTTTCAGGGCAATTTCTAAAAGCTATTTGAAAGACTATTGCGAAATATATAGCAAACAGTTTAGAAGCAGGAATATCACCTTGCTTTACACCAGTTTCTACAGAAATTGGATCTGATAAGGTACCTCCAACATTAACTCTCGCTTCCGTCTTGTCATGAAATTGTCTAAACATTCTCACAAATTTTTCAGGGCATCCTAGCTTTTTTAGGATCTCCCAACGTGCAATTCTATTGATAGAATCAAACGCTTATATATATATATATATATACACACATATGAGGTCTGATCAATAAGTATTCGGACTGTTATCACAGTAACGAAGCTAAAGCATACAAAGTAGGGCCGCTTGGCACAGATTGACCTTGAACTATGTTGTGCATGCGCACTAAGTTTTAACGTTCTAGCTTACTTTCACTGTTTACAGCAGTGCTCAGAAGGAAGGTGTGTTGTGTGATTGTTGCATTGACCATGACAGAGAAAGTTGTCATGGTGATACCTGCTCAGAGGCCGACGCAAAGTTGCAGAAAGTATATGGAGAGGAGTGTATGAGCCGCACAAAAGTGTATGAGTGCTTCAGATGTTTCCAAGATGGTCGAAAAAATATATTTTTGAAAACTTTGAGTAGACCTCTGAGCACGTATCGCCAAGATTTTGGCAAAATTTGATGCAGATTGTCTGCTTAACTTTCCCTGTCATGGTCAATGCGACGATCACACGCTACACACCTTCCTTCCAAGCACTGCCGTAAACAGCGGAAGTGAGCTAGAACGTTAAAACTTAGTGCGCATTCACAGCAGAGTTCAAGGTCAATCTGTGCCCAGCGACTTCACTCTTTGTGCTTTAGCTTCGTTATTATAGTCCGAATACTTATTGATCAGACCTCGTATATATTCATATGCATGTATGTATGTATCTATCTGTCTGTCTGTCTGTCTGTCTGTCTGTCTGTCTGTCTGTCTGTCTGTATTTATGTATGTCTGTATGTATGTATCTATATACATATACACACACACATATGTATATACATACATATATATATATGTATATATATATACGTATATATATATATATATATATATAC
>NC_068981.1:136139218-136139940 GCF_001194135.2 Octopus bimaculoides | reverse complement strand
GTTAATATCGCAAAAAAAAAATTATAAAATAAAATAGATAAAAAAACACCTGTCTTATATATATATATATATATATGTAGGTATGTATATATACACACATACATATATGTATATGTATGAATATATATATATATACACACACACACACATATATATATATATACATATACATAATATATATACACATATATACATATACATATATAGACACACATACACACACATACACATATATATTTACGTACATACATATATGTATGTGTAAGTATATATAAATATGTATGTATGTATGTACATAAGAACAGGCATGACTGTGTGGTGATTACTTCCCAACCACACAGTTCTAGGTTCAGTCCCACTTAGTGGAACTTTGGGCAAGTGCTTTCTGCTATAATCCTAGGCCGACTATAGCCTTGTGAGTGAATTTGGCTCACGGAAATTGTATTTGCCTGCGTTTCAATGTCTTTGTGTTCTTCATGTGTCCGCTCCCGCACACCACTTGACAACTGATGCTGTTTTGATTACATCCCCGTAACCTAGCGGTTCGACCCTAGAGATCAAGAGAATAAGCAGCAGACTGAACAACAAAAAATACCGGGGTCGATTCGCTCGAATAACGCTTCAAGGCGGTGCCCCAGCATCGTTACAGTCGAATAATTGAAACAAGTAAAAGATATAAATATATATATACATATATATATATATATATATATATATATATA
>NC_068981.1:136135038-136136930 GCF_001194135.2 Octopus bimaculoides | reverse complement strand
ATATATATATATATATATATATATATATAGTATATTAACAAATTCGTTTGTTAAAGTTTTCAAATAAAAGTGCTATCACCTGGATTGGTAGATTAGATTAGATATTGAATTCAGCTATTGCAGTTTAAGCTAGATAATCATTGTAGGAGCGGATGTAATAATCTATAATATATTTTGCTTCTGTCTACGTACAGAAAGCAATATCTTTAGAACGAAATCGAAATGATACCTAATATATAAATATATAACGTGCGCGCGCACTTGTGTGTGTGTAACATTTACGATATTTGTGAAACATTTTGACTGATGTAATATAGAACGAAATTTAGATTTAATTTTATATAGCGCAGTTGCACCTAGGGAATGAAACCGAAACCACATGGTTGCAAAGCGAGTTTCTCAACTACACAGCCATACTGCACCTGTATAAGATACTTCCCGTATTTGAATAACTCAGTACAGATAAGCTTTTGCAGTACTGATAGACTTTCGCGGTTGCCTCTTGGCGCTCCTGATCGTACACCAGTTAAGTCAGCGTCAAATTCCGCCGAGGTCGACTTGGCTTTTCATCCTGTCGATTAATTAAGTACCAGTTGCGTACTGCGGTCGATGTAATCGACTATCCCCCTCCTCCAAATTTCAGACCTTGTGCCTATGATAGAAAGGATTATTATTTACAGAATTGTAAATATATATATATATATATATGTAAGGATGAGTTTGATGTGAGTCAGTAAAGCTCTTTTGTTAACTTCCTCTCTGTTAGTGATACTCATTTATGTATCAATATATGAGGACATATAGCATTGTAAATACGGTGTTGCACGCACGTTCACAATGTGGTGATTTCAACTTTTGAACCGGATGATGCGTTCTGATCGTCGGAAAAATACTATCCCTGTGATCACTTGGGCATGCCGTGTGTGGTGTGCCGCACACCAGTTGAGGCAGCGTCAATTTTTTCGAGGGAGTATGTTACTGTACGTCACGTACATAAACTGCAAGTTCATCTCTCAATCCAGGTGATAGCACTTCCATTTGAAAACTTTAACAAACAAATGTGTTGATATACCGAATACGCTATATACATACATATACATAATACACACACACACACACACATATATATATATATATATATATGAATGTCTCCATTATGCGGCACATCTGTCTAGAACTCTATCGAGTTTGTAGCTGCCATTTCAATCTGTTGGTACTGTTTAATTTATATGTATGTATGTATGTATGTATGTATGTATGTATCTATCTATCCCCCGTACTACCTTTGCGGACCACACATTGGGAACCACAGATATGCATGTGTGTTTGTGTGTGTGTGTGTGTGTGTGTGTGTGTGTGTGTGTGTGTGTGTGTGTGTGTGTGCGTGTGCGTGTGCGCACGCGCGCGATCACCAGGCAATGGCTAAAGAAAATAGTCTAGTAATGGGGTATATAAGTCATCGATGGAAACAAAGTAGGTTTTCTCGTACGCGTGTAGATGGTTAGCACACTTGTCACGAAAGCAAAGAGATGTGGGTTCAAGTCCCACGCGTACGGGAAAACCTACTTTATACCCCATTATTAGACTATTTCTTTTAGTCATTGTACGGTGATCGCTTATAAGCTTTAAGCTTATAAAATAATATTATTATTTACAGAACTAAGGCGGCGAGCTGGGAGAATCGTTAGCACGCCAGGCGAAATGCTTGAGTTCAAATTCCGCCGAGGTCGACTTGGCTTTTCATCCTGTCGATTAATTAAGTACCAGTTGCGTACTGCGGTCGATGTAATCGACTATCCCCCTCCTCCAAATTTCAGACCTTGTGCCTATGATAGAAAGGATTATTATTTACAGAATTGTAAATATATATATATATATATGTATATATATAT
>NC_068981.1:136128202-136134755 GCF_001194135.2 Octopus bimaculoides | reverse complement strand
CTTAATATGTTTTGCTACGATTGCTGTTTCTTTTCAGATATCACCAGAAAAAGGTAATTAAAATTCATTAAAATGACAGACCTATTGGACTTTCAATGAGGTCAAATTGTTGGTGCTCGTATGGCAGGTGCTAGCGTAACGAAAACAGCCGAAATATTTGGTGTATCAAGAAATACTGTCTCGAAAGTAATGACAGCCTTTGAGAAAGAGGGAAAAACTTCCTCGTCGAAACAAAACTCCAGAAGAAAACCAAATCTTTCAGATAGGGACCGTCAGATTCTTACGCGAATTGTTAGAAAGGATCACAAAAGTACAACTCCCAAAATTACTGCAGGGCTTAATAACCGCCACGAGAACCCAGTTTCCACAAAACCTGTTCGTCGAGAGCTGCACAAAGCCGGATTTCACAGGAGAGCTGCAATCAGAAAACCACTACTTTTAAAAACAAACGTTGCAGAGCATTTAGAGTGGACTAAAAACCTACAGAATTGGTCCCTAGAACAGTAGAAGAATTTTATTTTCTCGGACGAGTCATCATTTACCTTCGCTGGAGACAGCAAAAAGAAGCATTTGACCCAGACTGCCTTCTTCCAATTGTTAACAATGGAGGAGGATCTGTGATGATCTGGGAAGGGGGTATATCTTGGAAATCCACCGGCCTAATGGTTTCCTTTCATGACAGAACTAATAGTCAAAATTATTTACAGTCCCCAGATCTCAATATTATTGAACAATTATGGAGCATTTTAGAAAAACAAGTAAGGAGTCGATATCCTCCACCATCATCACTACAAGAACTGGAGGCTGTTTTAGCTGAAGAATGGACAAAAATTCTTTTGGAAACAATTCAAACTTTGTACGAGTCCATAACTCGCAGAATTCAAGCTGAAATTACTGCCAAAGGCGATCCTACTCCTTATTAAAATAAATTTGTTAGAAATTTTAAGGTGTTCCCATTATTTTGCCCACCCACTGTATATATATATATATATATATATATATATATATATACACGTGTGTGTGTGTGTGTATATATATAGAAATATATATATATACACACATATATGTAACCACGATTTTACTATAGTTTTCTGTCTTTGTCTTTGGACTTTCCTCTTTCCGACGAAGAACTATGCGCGAAACGGTAACAACTCTCCTTTCATCGAGCGTCAAATTAATATATTGCTTGTGCACGTCCTCACTTTCGTTATTTATTTATTTATTTATTTATTTTTGTAATTGTTTGTTCTTTGTATTGACTATATATATATATATAGATATGACGTTGACCACTAACGTGGACATTTAATGTGCTAGAAATAGATCACATCTTGTGTCTAAAAAGACCTAAATTGTTCTCAACATGAAATATAGCGTGATACCAAAACGTAAGCGGGCAAGACATTTAAAATCACCGAAAAGGAACATTATTAAACAGGTACCGGTTTCAAATTCAACAATCTTACCGACTGTCTATTTCTCTTCAGCCTGATTTGTAATGGAACCATAATCATCAGAACCCCATACAAAGTTGCCCACCGCCATAGGTGCGCGTGTATATGGTTCTACTAATTACAGCTTAATGGTAAAACTCAAGTCTTAGCACATTAAATGTCCACGTTAGTGGTCAACGTCATATATAGATAGATAGATAGATAGATAGATAGATAGATATGTCAGGTTTGTGAGCGTATGTTTATACAGACATATTATACGTATGTATGTCCACGGCAATACAGCAAGTGAATGAAGGAAAGAAATCTCACTATTGGTAAGCAGAGTACAAATTTAAATTAACCAACTGGACCAAATACTGACAGCAGCACACTGAATCTGCCAATAAACATTCTAATTTATGAATCGAGGGCGTATTTACAAGCATTGATCACAGAAGAGTATTCTGTAATAACATTTCTTCACTCTACATTCTCTATATCGTTTTACCATTCAAAACGTATCATGAATTAGTAGCATTTTGTGTAACATCCCTGTTCTTAAATGCAGTTTTCAGATGCGGATTATTTCCCTTCGTGATCCCAAAAGATCCCTTTGCCTTCAGTTTAAAAAGCTATGATGCGAGATTATAATGAGAGATGAAAAGGAGACTCGTGACGTCTGCCGTTAATGTTGCTTTTTTTTTTTTATAGATAATATTCAGTAAATGCGACCTAACGAACAACGTGATTTTTCACGCGCGAAAACTGAAATTAAAGGGCTGCAAATTAACTGATTCAGCAGAGTATAGGTTAAATTACCTTGAAGATTTTGTTTCGGTGCTCTATGTGCTGAGTTCGAATCCTGCTAAGGGCAACCTATCCTTTCACCTTTCAGGGTCGACGGAATAAGGTATCAGTTCAAAGCGGCAGATTGGAGGACAATATGTCTTGTAATATTTAATTCGGCTCTTTGTGTTCTGTATTCTAGTGGGACAGAATCTAGCCGCCTTCCTGTTTAACACAACCACTTAGTCTTTGGGTGCCCTTAGCAAAAATTCAAGCGTTTAGAATTAGATCAGATCTCTGGTTTCAGGTTCATTCTTTTCATACCTTCACTTGTCTCTACCAACCACATGGTTCCAGGTTCAGTCCCACTGCGTGGCACCTTGGGCGAGTGTCTTCTACTATAGCCTCGGGCCGACCAAAGCCTTGTGGATTTGGTAGACGGAAACTGAAAGAAACCCGTCGTATATATGTATATGTATATATGTGTATGTGTGTATGTGTTTGTGTCTGTGTTTGTCCCCGCCCCCAACATCGCTTGACAACCGATGCTGGTGTGTTTACGTCCCCGTAACTTAGCGGTTCGGCAAAAGAGACCGATAGAATAAGTACTAGGCTTACAAAGAATAAGTCCTGGGGTCGATTTGCTCGACTAAAGGCGGTGCTCCAGCATGGCCACAGTCAAATGACTGAAACAAGTTAAGCAGTTAAACACTATATATATATATATGTATATATATATATACAGAGAGAGAGAGAGAGAGAGAGAGAGAGAGATGTGTGTGTGTGTGTGTGTGTGTGTGTGTGTGAAGGTGCGTAGCTTATTGGTCAGAGTATTCGGCTCCTGGTGTAAGGTTGTGAGTTGAATCCTGGAGGATTGTATCCTTCAACAAGACGCTTCATTTCATGTTGTTTCAGTCCATTCAGCTGGCAAAAATGACTTGTACCTGTAATTCAAAGGACCTGTTTTGTCACGTTCTGTGTCATGCTGTGTCCCTGAGAACTACGTTAAGGGTACATGTAGACCATTCCATTGATCGGATCAACTGCAACACTCTTCGTCGTAACCGACGGAGTGCGATTAAAGTTATATACGTGTACACACACACACACACACACTTATATATATATATATATATATATATGAATGTAGATATGTATATATGTGTGTCTGCCCCCCACCAACGCTTGGCAACAGGTATTGGTATGTTTACGTCCCCGTAAAATAGCGATTCGGCAAAAGTGATCGATAGAGTAGTTACAGGCTTTAAAAAAGGAGTTCTTGAGCCGATTTGTTCAACTAAAATTCTTCAGAGCGGTGCTCCAGCATGGCCGAAGTCAAATAAGTGAAACAAGTAAAAGATACACGCGCGCGCGTGCAGGTGAAAGATGTATTTATTTCTTTATTGCCAACAGGGGGATAAACATAGAGGGGACAAACAAGGACAGACAAAGGGATTACATCGATTACATCGACCCCAGTGCATAACTGGTACTTATTTAATCGACCCTGAAAGGATGAAAGGCAAAGTCGACCTCAGCGGAACTTGAACTCAGAACGTAACTGCAGACGAAATACCGCTAAGCATTTTGCCCGGCATGCTAACGTTTCTGCTAGCTCGCCGTCTTCAGGTGAAAGATGTATTGGTAAAAAATGGGCGACACATCGACGGAAACTTATATACGAGTAGTATTACTTCACTAGATTTGTACAGGTACTTCATTCTAACTCTTCATGGTGGAAATAATTGATTCTAATTTTGTCACAAGAGCAACAGTTTTGAGGATGCAGTTTGTCGATACCATTGACTCTAGTATTAGATTGATCTTTTTTTATTTTATCGACCCCGAAATGATAAAAGCCAAACTTGACCTTGATATTGGCAAGATTTGAACTCGGGATGTAATGACTGGGAATAAATACGGCAAAGTATTTTTCCGACGTTCAATGGATTCTGTCAGTTCACTTCTATTTGCTGATGGAAATAATTCATCAAATCGTTGCCACTAATTTTCATAAAAAAGGAAAAAGAGAGGAAGAAAGAAAGAAAGAGAGGGAGAGAGAGAGAGAGAACCAGAACTCCTATGTGTGGTGTGCGTGATCGTTTAAACAATTTCTTTGAAATTGCGATCGTGTAATACTTAACCCTTTGGGCTCGCTAATTAAGATTTGATCATGTCACTCAAACTGCAAGAAAATCGTGAAAATTATATCTTATAATTGAATTTTTATACGTTTTAAAAATGGTATGATAATCTCATTAATCGCTTAATCACAACTCCAGTATTTAAAAGAGTTAATATTGATTTCAGGATCTAAGGCAGCAAGCTGGCAGAATCTTTAGCACGCCGTCTTGTGTAGTTGTCGAGTGTTTGTAAGTTATTCTTACAGTTGTAATTTTATGTCAGTGTTTGTTAACACTTTGTGAATTGTTTTCGCGCTGCTCCGCAGCGGTTTTACTGATGGTGCTTTCTCTCCGCTTTAAGGGAAGTTAGCCATGACAATGCCGAAAAATATGCGTTATTCAGACCTTTGCGGGTCAGAATTGTTTACTTCAGAAGAAGAATTAGTAAAGGCAGTATACAGAATGGACAAAAGTCTTGAGGAAGAAAAGGGCTCCGCTCAGGTGACGGAGTTAAAAAGGAGTGAAGTGGACTTGACAAAAATGGAAGAATATAAAAAAATGGCACAAAAAGTAGGCGGTGACATAAAGTTGTCGCCTCCACAGAAAGTTGTGGAGGATATGAGGAAAAAATCATTGTATATAAAGTTTATTCAGTGGAACAGAAAAAGGTAGACCAGGTAGAAGCCGAAACAATCGAGGTGTTGTGTGCAGTATCAAAGAATATGGTGTTTTTAACAAGAGGTGGTCCAGTTCAAGACGGAGGAAGTAGCAAGGAGGCTGACCGTAAACAAGGTGAAATCGAATAAAGTGGTCCTTCTACCCATCTATCTTGGAATGAGGACATCCTAGATCAGGGCAGAGGGAATCCCGCGAGACATAGATGTGGCTTGAGTTGCGGCGGCTGTCCTCCTTGGAAGTGAGGAGGAAGTGGCCGTCCTCCAAGTCACGGAAACGGAAGACGGGATAGGGAAAGGAAAAACATTGGAACTTATTGTTCAGACTGAGGCAGAATCCCTAGAAAATTTGGCGGAGACAGTGATTGTAGGAGACATAAGTTTGAAAGTATGGGTGGAGGACAGAATCCCTCGCTGTTTTAAATGTGGCGAAAAGGGCCACATTAAAGCAAGCTGCCCTCTGCAGAAGCATAGCCTGGAAAAAGAGGATAAAGAGTCAGAGAAGTAAGAGGAGGAACAGATGAAAGAAAAGAAAAAAGAAGAATCATGGACTGTGGTAGAGGAAAGAAGGAGAAAGGAAGAAAGGACAGTGTGATGTGGAACCCTAAGCTATCCCCACCCCCACCCATAACCTTTCAGACCCGCCCTTTCCCCACAGACATCAAACCCACTCACTCCCTTTCTTCACAGTGTATTAAAAAAAGAAACAGACACCACAAGATACACAAAATCCACCCCCACCCCCCACAGGAAAATAGCTATGTATGTGTGTTAACAGAGGATGTAGACGAGGAACTGATAAATGAGGTAACAAGGTGGAAGACAGCAAAATTTGTGGATATAGAGGGATGTACTGGTATTGTGGGTTGGCGCATGTGTGTGCTGGTGTCTCAGAGCCAAAAGGAAACGATTACAAAATGTAAAAAAAATATTTTAAGTACTAGAAGATAAAGGCGAACTTGAAAAGGATACCGGTAAAAGTAGGTTATGAGGAACTGAAAGAAAAATTTGGATTGGACGTTGTAAGAGACTTGGCATTCAGAAGGATAAAGTGTTCCTGTTAGAGGCAGCGCATTTTCATTTTTTCATTTTCATGTATCATTCATATCATCATATTCGATTTGGTTGACTTTTAATTTATCTTATTTTTAATTTTTGTGTTATATGTCCCTACATGTTTTTGTATTGTCCCATCTGTGTTCGCCCCTTGTGGGCAATAAAAAATCAGCCGTATTGTATAGTTAGTGATTTGTGACCACGGTGCGAGAGAAGGTTAGTGTGTTTGAGACTGCTGTTGTTATTACTGTTGTTACTACTGTTATTATTACTGTTGAAGCAACTCACGCGTGTTGTTATTGTTTTTGCTCTTTTTCTCCCCATTGTGGTTGAGGAAAAGCGTAGCATGGAAAGCTACGCAAAAACCGCTGCAGCAAAGGCAGCTGCTCCGCTAGAGGCAAGAAACGTAAAAGTTAACAGAGAGGAAATCGAGAAAAGGGAACAGTTTGTGAAGAAGGAGGGAGACGCCATTAAGCTG
>NC_068981.1:136109032-136127948 GCF_001194135.2 Octopus bimaculoides | reverse complement strand
GAAGGTGCCATGTCCGGATCAGGATAGCAAGAGTGCCACCTGAAATTCAAACAGAGTGGTTGATGGCAGCTATTCTGGCAGCCACTGAGGACCAGCTGGAACTTGAAGCAGTAGGAAGGACGGATACGCTTAACTGTTGGGGAAGCAGAGTTGAGACGTGGCTGTTCTCCACATTCGAGGATATAGAAAGGCTTCCCTACCAGATTGAGATCGCGGAAGAGTGTTCTTTGAAAGTGATAGAAGGCCGTAGACCCAATTGTTACATTTGCGGAGAAAGGGGAGCACATGAACTCAAAGTGCACCTTGTATGAGCCTAAACAGAGTGAACCGATGCAGAGTGATAAAGAGGAGAAAAGGAGATAGAAGGAAAAACGTAAACAAAAACCGAAATGAAGAGAAGCAAAGGAAGAGAAAGAGAGGATTGAGGAAGAAACGAAAGTGGGGGAAAAAAAGCAAGAGCTAAGGAAAACTCGGAGATTGGCAACAGAAGCGGAAGAGACTGCAAAAAAATGGCAAAGTCGACCTCAGCGGAATTTGAACTCAGAACATGAAGACGGGCGCCTAGGCCAGCCTGCTAACGATTCTACCAGCTTGCCGCTTTATATTTCACCGAGATATTCTTTTCTACTCTAGGAACAAGGTTCGAAATTTTGGGGGAAGGGGCTAGTCGATTAGATCAACCCCAGTACACAAGTAGTACTTAATTTATCGACCCCGAAAGGATGAAAGGCAAAGTCGACCTCGGCGGAATTTGAACTCAGAACATGAAAACGGACGAAATACCGCTGAAGTATTTTGTCCGGCATGCTAATGATTCAATGAGTTCGTCACTTTAAATAATTCACTGAGATATTAAAACGTGAAGACCGCCTGGAAAACTAAATAAGACATTTAAAATATAATTATTAAATTAAATGCATTAATTAGGTTACAATTACATCGTAGGAGAACCATTACGGACATTTAGTAACACACAAAAACTGGTAAAGCTATAAATTATTTCATCAGATTCAGACACCTCATTACAGGCGTCGGTGAAAGTAGGTATACAGTTACTTAATATAAGTGTAATTCTTTTCGTTTCTCTATTTCTAAGCGATTTATAAGTCGACTAAGGGATCTGCAGGAGATACCTAGTTAATTGGAAGCCCTCTTTTTTGATTTCTGGGAACTTTGAGTGAATGATTGAATCACAAACATTTTATGTTCTTTAATGATAACACTGATCGGTCGACCACTTTTCTGTGCATTACAAATGGACCCAGTTTGCTCAGATTTGTTACGTATTCTGTAAACTGTTTATCTTGACGAAGCCTGTCTTTGAAATTCTTAAGTCCATTTCTGCATTCTCTGTTTTCTAGAACTGCTTTATGATCCGCTTTCGTTCATTGTTGGTCAAATTTCCAGCCATATACTATCTAAGTTTAAGAATAATTATTCTATTATAGAAAGAATTACTTAGAACATAGGAGCATAGAATTCTTATCCTTAAAATGAGCATTCCGCTCATATCAGTTTCAAATTTTGGCACAAGACAAGCAATTTCAGGGGTGGACGAGGGGGTGTGGTGTGGATAAGTTGATTACATCGACGTCAGTGCTGAACTGGTACATATTTTATGGACACCTATAGGATGATAAGCAAAGTCAACTTCGGTGGCATTTCAACTCGGAACGGACGGACGAAATGCTGCTAAATGGGTTGTCAGATAAAGTCGTTCGTTTTTCATTCCTTCTTTTTCTTTCCATTTTATTTGAATCTCTTCCAGTGTTATTCGAATTAGCACGAAAGATATTTTTCATCAGTGTTTAATGGATTTGTGTAGCTCTGTTCTTCCTTTACAACCTTTGTTTATTTTTATCTTTTGTTTCAGTCATTAGATTGCGGCCATGCTGGAGCACCACCTCGAAGAATTTTTTGTTGAACGAATAGACCTCAGTTTTTTTTTAAAGCCTAATACTTATACGATATCATTTGCAGAAACAATAATTTATGGGGACGTAAACACGCCAACTCCCAGTTATCAAGAGGTGGTGGGGGACAAACACAGACACAAAGGTATACACACACACACACACACACACACACACACGACGGTCTTTTTAGTTTCCGTCTACCAAATCTACTCGCAAGGCTTTGGTCAACCTGTAGCAATATTCATTTGCCAAAGCTGCCACGTAGTGGGACTGAACCCGGAACCATGTGGTTGGGAAGCAAATTTCTTAGGGTACAGCCACGCCTGCGCCTATTGATTTTGAAATTTGAATAGATTTTACCTCTTTTTAAACATACAAGTATGACGATCGTGTGAGTGAGAAGTAGAAAAAAAAAACAAAAAACGAATGACTTCATCTGTAACACTTTTGTGAATTTATTAAATTGCCGGAATGGCTTTCCTATTATACAATGACTACAGTTTCAACGCTCTATCTGAAACCAAGTCAATTGTTAGACAAGTACCACATCCAAATAAATTAGTTCAGTTTTCCCCTTAGCAGCTGGAATCAGTTTTGTTTATCTGAATCTCTTAATTATTACAGTGTATTAAAACTGGGTTACTATTTAAAGACTGCACTCAGTCAACTTCAAGCTTAAAGGGGTGACTCCCACCGAACTCTCTACATGAGGTCTTTGAAACGGTGGCTTTGTCGTAGGATGACGTTATGAAGTAAGTTTGCTTTTAATCATTTTTTTTTAAATGGAAAACAATCTAAGTATTGTAGTATAATAGATTTCTTTCATCAAATACACAGAACTAATCCATGAAAAATTCTTAAGCTGACCAACATACTCTCATCGAATGTGACCTAATAAAGCTTATTTTTCGGAAGGGACTCCCTTGCGGTTCACACATTTCTTCTATAGGTGTTGCAGTGCTTGTATCCCATTGATGAAGAGGCTTTCATCTTGTTGCTCGAGAAAGGCATCAACAGCATACATGACATCATCACTGCAATACTGGTTCCCAATCATGTTTTTTTCCTGTTGGTAAACAGATGATAGATGGGGATCAAATCAGGAGAATAGGGAGGGTGATCAACCAGTTCAAAACCACGCAGCCGCTGAAATGAAGGACTTGTGTGCTGGAGCATTGTCCTGATGAAACAAAACCACTTTCGTCAGTTTTCCTGAGCGTTTGGTCTTGCTAGCCTTACGTAACTACCTTAGCATGTTGGCATAGTACTCTCCATTGATGGTGTGACCTTTTCGACGATAGTCAATAAACACAATACCTTTTGCATCCTCAAAAATTGAGGCCATCACCTTCCCTGCAGATGAAGCGACCTTGACCTTCTTTGGTGCAGGTGAGAAGGATGTTTTTCCCCAGCATGGATTATCTTTTTGTCTCTGGCTCAAAATGATCAACTCAACACTCATCCTGGGTAAGGAAATGTTTAAGGAAGCCAGATGAATTTGCTTCAAACAATGTCATATTTTTCCGTGTTGTAATCAGCCCCGTGCGGTTTTGATCAAGTGGCAGATGTAGAACCCACTGAGTAAAAACCTTCGTCATGCCGAGTTCATTGTGTAGAATATTCTCAACTCCCCCCCCCCAAGGTACGCTTATAGCATTGACTATTTGATTTATAGTCATTCGCCTGTCCTCCGTTATGATGTGGCGAACACGATCATTGTTTTCCTCGGTAATAGCAGTTGTAGGACGTCCAGATCTTGGGTAACCTTCAAGACTCTCCCTTCCTCTCTTAAATTCAACTACTTACATTTGCGCTGTTGATATAGCAGGAGCGTTATATCCCCTAATGTAGCAACCATGTCAACATGAACGTCCTTCAGAGCTAAACCCTTTTTTGCAGGTACTTGATAATACCATGATGCCAAATTTTGTCAATTTTCAAGAGAAGTGGCGACTAGTTACTTATGAAGTCCGTTTGGAACTGTCAGATGTCAGTTTAGAAGAACCGAAATTAATGGATGCAAGATTTCACAGCCGTAGCATCATGCCAACGAACTTTTCAGCCCACTCTGGCAAAGTGTTTAGGGGTTATGCATGACAGGGTCAGGCTCAACCGGTACTTATTTTGCTGAACCAAAAGGAATTTGAAAGCAGAACCTAGGAGAGAAAAAACCGAATATAATGTCCTTTATACTATGTAACAGCAACTACCAATAACTTTTAAAAAATCGAAATATGGTCACAGCAGCAGCAGCTGGTACTGCTTACCTCTAACTCAGGTCTCCGCATTTTTGGGGTTTTTTTGCATACGTCTAAGCATCTAATTCTGCTGGCGATAAGGTGGGAGCTACTGCTGTATTGATGACGCCAGCTGTGGTAGAAACACGTGCCCTCCGCTGATTTCCTGTTTCCTGATAATCAGACATTTTTTCCTTAATGACCTCTCAAACCTGGAGAATTTTTGACTCCTAAAATTGTTCCCTTTTCATTTGGAGTTGGTCCGAGTTAGCACCAAACGATTATTCTACCTTCTCTGGAGGCGAAAACAATTTCAATAAATCAGGAAATTGTCCGATATTTTATATTATATTTCATTATTTATTATCAAACATTTCATATATACCGTCAGTCAACATTTCCTTCAAATTGTTTTAACATTATTGATACATTTCACTCAACATCCATTTATGATACGCTTAGATAGATAGATAGATAGAGAGAGAGAGAGAGAGAGAGAGGTAGACAGACAGATAGATAACTAGACAAAGATTTGTTGAGAGGTAAACAGATAAATAGATTGGTTTGTTGAGAAGTAATTAGATAGATAGGTAGATTTGTTGAGAGGTAGATAGACAAACATAGAGGCAGACATAGATAAATAGACATATTGATTCGTTGATTGACAGATTGATTTATTGAGAGATAGTTATATGGATGTCAAACGTGCACACTATGTTTATTGCGCAATATCCGACTGGAAAAGGAGGTTAAAAATTAAACTGACAAACTGATAAAGAACATATAACAACGTAGATTATTCAACGTGTGTGGTAAGTATTATAAGGTATAAGCCATACCTATCTCGATTATCACTGTTTGAGAATGTCTTTATCCCGAATTTAAGAAAAATATATTTACTAATTGTTTTAAAATGTTGTTTTCATGTTGATATTGATAATGCATAAAATGATACTGAGAATAATAATCCATTTTATTTTGGGGGGAGAGGGGTAAGTTATTTATATCGAACCCAGTGCGCAACTGGTATTTATCTCATCGACACCGAAAAAAATGAAAGACAAAGTCGACCTCGACGGAGTTTGAACTCAGAACGTAAAGACGAACGAAATACCGCTTAGCATTTTGTGTGGCGCGCTAATGATTCTGCCAGCTCATTGCCTTATTCAGAATGATAATAATGGTTTCAAATTTTGGTACAAGGCCAGCAATTTCGGGGTGGGGTAAGTTGATTACATCGACTCCAGTGCTCAGTGGATACTTATATGGATCGCGAAAGGATAAAAGACAAAGTCGACTTCGGCGGAATTTGAACTCAGAACATAAAGACGGACGAAATACCGCTAAGTATTTTGCTCGGGCATTAACGATTCTGCCACTTCACTGTTTTATTGAGAATGCTAATAATGATGACGACAGCGGTGAAGACGAGAGCGGCTACGATGACGATTATGAGGATGACTGTAGTGATGGTGGTGGCAGTGGTGTTACTTAGTTTTTGGTCAACTCCGATGGGTTGGGCTAACATACTCTTTTGGAGGAGAAACTAGGACTTACTATCTCCTATGTACCCCCACTTTCACTTTCTTTTTAAAAACAGTACTGAGGAAAATTTGGCTGCTATTTGTAGCTGACCAAGTGATTACGTAAGATCACATCATTATAGACTTAATTTAGACTAGATTTAAATGTATCATGAACTAGATTTAAATGTATCATGAACTAGATTTAAATGTATCATGAACTAGATTTAAATGTATCATGAACCACAGGATACACAAAGCCAGAACCCAAACCGGTTTACATGGCACATAAAGGGACCAAGATTACAACACACCGCGCTCGTCGCTGAACGGAATGCGGGTCCGTCGTATGGTTAACTTCTTCGTTAAGAATAAAGTGACTAAGGTTACACCGGCTCTGAACAGGGCGCCGGACCTAAACACACCGGTCCTGAACTTGGACTCATTTACAACCAAGCAGACAGAAGCAACGAGAAATAAATGTTTTGCTCATTCCATCAAGCATGTCATAAGAAAAAAGAAAAAAAAAAACTACAAGTATGGCCGCCACGAAACGGTTACAAAAGCAAAAGTCAAAAAGAGAGGTGGATGAAAATCGAGGTTAGCCTCGAAGTGATTTGAACCCAGAATGTAAAGAGATATTTCAATACACCGCCGGTCTGGGAATCAAAACCACGATCTTACGCTCGTCAGTACAACGCCTTAACAACTAGGTCATGCGCCTTCACCGCATCATTATAACAATGATGATAATGATGGTGATGAAGAGGGTATGGCTAACGCCCTGTTCCGATTTCCCGTTCACAATGGGGCGCTAATCAATCATAAGCGACACTTCTCGACATAACAACCACAACACATATTTCTGTGTCAATTCTCCGCGGATTTGCAACATGATTCAATGTAAAGTTCAGAGTCTTGCTCTGAAACATAAATATAAACGTGGAGATAGTCATGGAAAGGGGGTTCATATTGACACAAGTGATAGCTTATTTTATTGACAGGATATAGTGACAGTAAGGCGGTGAGGGTGGTAGAATTGTTAGTGCGTCGATCAAAATGCTTTAAGGCATTTCTTCAGGTTCTTTATGGTCTGAGTTCAAATCCCGCCGAAGTACACTCTGCTTTACATCCTCCTTCGGAGGTCGATAAGATCAAGTAGTAAGCCAAGTACTAATGTCGATGTAATAGACTTCTCCCCTCCTCTCAAAACCGTTTGCCTTGAAACTAGCAACGGACCGGCACCCTGTTCAGGGGAATGTTGTGATCTCAGTCACTTATACGCGATGAAAGGGGAGTAACTGGCCCTATCAGTCCTAAGGCTCAAGAATATATATATATATATATATATATATATATATATATATATATACATGTGTGCGTGTGTGTGTGTGTGTGTGTGTGTGTGTATAATGTGTGCGTATAAATGTGTGTGTGAATATATATATGTGTGTGTGTGTTTATATATATATATACACACACACATACACACACACATACACACACAACTACATACATACATACATACATACATACATACATACATACATACATACATACACGATAATGTGTTTGTGTTGCAAATTCTTGATGTGAAATCGTGTTGAAACAGATATTCTTATATTTCGGAATGGTCGTTTGTTTTCTTTTTCTTTTTGCACTATATTCGTTCTTCACTTCAGTTTTATTATTGTTCTTATTTTAGAGTCGGACTAAACAGAACAGGACGAGACATGTGAGATGGAGAGTCGCTGAAGAGATCACAGGATAGGTGGCGAAAGATTTCCAGACAAGAGACAGTAAAATAAGAACAATATTAAAATTGAACTGAAGAATGAATATATAGTGCGTGTGTTTATTTGGCAAAATAATAATAATAATAATCATCTCCAAATATAACAATAACTAATAATATAGTGGGCAGGGCACAATAAGTAATATTTACTGCAATTTTGACTTTGAGAGGAAAAAATGTACTCTTACAAAAACTATATCAGTAAAGCAAATGACCTTCACTAAATGCATTAAAAACACTATAACATATTCAGGACACTATTTCAGAAAATGAACTCCGTTCTCTTTGTACACACAAAAGACAAATGTAGGCGGGGCAAAATGAGTAAAACAAAATAAGTTTGTTTCTTCAATTCTCCAGAATTATAATTGACAGAAGACTCCTACATATCAGTTTCCATCCTCAGCCAACAAAAGGATTAGAAGTACAACAAAAAATTTGAAATACCAAGGTCAAAAAATGAGGATCATGGGAAATGGCACTTGTTATTAACGAAATTCGACTAAGTCTAAAAACTCAACACAAACTATTTTCTTTAAGGCAAAGCAAACATCTCAAGTCATATACATTATTATTATTGGAAAAAAATTCAGTCTAACAGCTGTTTCTGGGATATCCCAGAGTATGGAATATTCCGTCATCGGAGACGAATAGGGAAAATGAGAAAGATATAAATTAACGAAATGACAACACAGATGACAGGAGTAAAGGAATAAAGAGATGAAGAAAGAGAAGAAACAAAATAAGCATAGAAGTTCACAGTTCAACTTTCCGATCTTGTAGAAATAATGACTTATGAACTGTGTTGCGTTGTGTGGACAGACTTGCACTTAAAATTCCCGCGTTTTTAATCAAAAGTTGTAAGTTATTATCTATCTATCTGTATTTCTCTTTCTCAATCACAGCTTTTTTCTCCTTCCCTTCTTCTAAATATACGTTGTGACAAAGGTTATCTCCTCTTTTGATTCCTCCCCGTCTTCCCACTGTCTAATAGATGTTGTAATGGACAGAAAGACGGAGATCATCTCTTTTATAATATAAATTTTTATTAGCAACCTCAATTACAGTCGGGTCAAAGCTGAGGAAATATTTCTTTAAAAAAGTAGCTCCTCAGCTGATTTCTATTTGAAGGTTTCCCAACTTCAGCAACAAACAAACCTGCTGACTCAACTGCACAAAACAATGGAGCAATATTTTTGATATTATGGTTGCAAACAGGTAGGGAAAAAACAGCAAGAAATCAATTATTTCTTATTTTACCTCCTCGTACTCATTTTACACCCACTCCCTATGCAGTTTCAGTTTTCGAGATAACAGGCGTGATGATTAACAGGGTGAGATGTCATGCTAATAACTGTTCCAGCGCCTTGTGTCTTGAGTTAAAATTCCGTCGAGGCTAACTTAATTTTTTTTTATCCCACCAGGGTCAATAAAGAGCCACTAAAATACTGGAATTTATTCTTCCCTCTCTCTTTCTCTCTTTTTTTTCTCTCTCAGATTCACTTTCTGACGTATGTCACACTCCTTATAGAGCTCCCTGTGCTCCGAAAGATATTCATTTTCTCGTACTACGCAGTTCGAGAAGTACGCTCTTACTCACATGACATGTCATTGATTAGTGACGGTAGATTACTCCCTGATACACTCCCACTACACAGTATGAGAAGAAAGTTTTCACTTAAACATCATGTCGTTGGCTAGAGACTTTCTCACGTAGAAAGCTTCACCTGTGAAAACACGTCGATACACTCCAGACAAGACATAAATCAGAGTATAGGAACTTCTTTTCATCTAGCTTGTCCCAAGAACTGTTCAAAGAAAGCATAAAACAGATATAGCTGGCACGAAGTAGTGACAGAAGCAAAAATCAAAGAGAGAAGGATGAAAATCATGGTTAACCTGGACGCGATTTGAACTCGAAATGCAGAAGTATTTTATTCGTCGCTCTGGTGATATTTACTATTCACCACAACCCATAATTTAGAAACAGACGAAGTATGTTACTGTATTTAATTAATTAACTTCAACGTGGAAAATAATGATGTTGACGGCAGTATGATTTCGACTCTAGACATAAGATGTAACTAAGTACCTTTAGACAATTTTACCATGCATTCTACCGAATCTGTTACCGCCTCTGTTGATCCGGCTCTTTTCCATAGTACTTATACGCTCAGATTTTTTAAAGTAGTCCACGGCATTTAACTGATCAAACAAAGTAATTGACTGCTGTTTATAACGATGCGGCGTCATTTGACCAGAGTTGACGACCCACAATTGTACTACTGAGGTGTTCTATGAGAGCCTCGGACTTTTTCTAAAATGTTTCCAAATTCAATGTATTTGTGAACAATATGGCTATTAGTAGTTTTAAAACAGTTTTGTGACAGGATTTGTTTAATGCTTTTGCATACATAAACATTGCCAGTGATGGAAATGGAGCAAGACAGATACACAAGGATATTTGTCTACGGAAGGTATGATATAATATGCAAGTGCACCATAGACAGGTATAAGATAAATAATAGAAAGTGGACTTTTACAAAAGAGAAGTTGCTGATCCGTAAGTTAGAAGAATGACTGCGGCGGGGGAATACCCGGCGACGCCTGCTGCATGAAAAGCAAATAGTAAGGTTGGTGCTAATATAGAAAATGTAAACCTAGATACTAAATTTATTAAATTACACCCATAATACGGATAAAATGTCTTCAACAAAAATACGGAATATATGTTTTATTTTAACTTTTAATAAATAAAATAAATGCGCCCTTATAAAGCCTAGCCAGGCTCATGAGCCTGGTTTCCCGGTTTCATTGGCGTATGTGTTCCCCAGCTGGACAGGACGCCAGTCCATCGCAGCGTTACTCATTTTTGCCAGCTGAGTGGACTGGAGCAACGTGAAATGAAATGTTTTGCTCAAGAACACAACGTGTCGCCCGGTCCAGGAATCGAAACCACAATCTTACGATCATGATACTGACACCTTAACCACTAAGCTACGCGCCTCCACATTTTAACTTTTAGTCAAGTGTAAAGCAGCATCCATAACTCATTACAGGGCCTCGAAGACAGGTGGGAGGGGAGTGAAGGCTATTTATTCAAACCGTAAAACTGGCATAAAAGCTTGCGACGGGGTGGACGCCACTAATGCTACCCCAGATGCCAGGTAATGGTATTAAACTGGGCGACAGATTAAGTCCACCACACAAGTAAACTACAACGGGATTCGAACTCAAAACATCGGTTCCGAAAGGATCGAAAACAAAATTGACCTCTGCGGCATTTGAACTCAGAGCGCAGTAAGCCGGAACGATTACTCTGAAGCATCCTCTCCAGTGCTCTCGCGCCTCTACCAATACACCACCACTTTACAAGGCGGCAACGCAGTGGGGAGTGAGTCTGGTGTTTGGCAGTACGGTGACAACTGCAGTTATGTTTCAGTATTATGAGAACTCATCTGTGAAACAGTTTGTTATCACTAGAACTAAGATGGTGCACACATATGTATACATACACACACACACACACACACACACATACACACACACACACAGGTCTCGGTAACAATCTGGAAAAGCTACGGCTTTTAGAAACATGCATGTTACAAATACAATCCGTACGCGGAACAGTAAAAATATGGGAAATTTATCTGAAGTTCAACATGTAATATTGTTTTTGAATTCAACATTCCATCAATGGAACTTTGTATCTTTGTTAGAAACCAGCTTCGTCCGTGCAGGAAGACTTCAAATAAGTAAAAATAGATAACGCACACACACACACACACACATATATATATATATATATATATAGGTGTGTGTGTGTGTGTATAAATGATTTTTAGAGAAAAAAACCTGAGTAGCATGAAAATTTTAAAGTATAATTTGAGAAAGGATGCCTTCTGCGTAAAAACCATATTGCAAAGTGGGTAAAAATATGAGGTAATGGAACCAAAATAGTTAATTAAAATTACATTGGTAATGAGGAAGAATGTATATTGATGATTAATATTAGTAAAAAAAAATGGCAAGGGCGACAGCATCGGGATTTAAATGAATTAAAAGCATTTAAAAGGGAATCAGGTCATTGGTAGTATTCTAATACAATTCTGGATATTTTTCGTTGGTGGTCTGAAAGTTAACCTTAAGCAATATGTTGTTCATATGTTTTAAGAAAATCAGAGATTTCGTAGCTGAAGATTTGAGGATGTTTTAAATGACTGGTTGTCATAGATTCCTCGTTGACTCATTTAATTTGTTATTGTTTTTAGTAGTGGTGACGGCGGCGGAGGTGGCGCCAGTGTTTGCGGGAGTGGTTTTGTTGTTTTATGTTGTTTTGTTGTTTTTTCACTCGTTTGAAGCTAGCTAAATACTGCTAAATTCTAGCTACCAGTGTTAATTAAGTAATTGATTAATGAAGGAAAAAAGCACGAGAGAAACACAGAGAGAGAGAGAGAGAGAGAGAGAGAGAGAAAAAAAAAATCTCGAAGTGTCCGGAAATGAATTTAATAATTTTTAGTGTGTTGTGCTATCAATTTGGAATGCAGGAGGGAGTGAGTGTGAACTTTAGAAGTAGACTAATACGTAGAATTATTTATCTTCGTCAGTGAAGTTAGTCAAACCAATACTCCAGTACTTAGATGACTTATAGAGACAGAATTTTAAAAAATAAAATGAGAATAAAAACTGGCACTCCTTCAGTTAAAACGACGAGAATTCCAGTGGATACCATCAACGGAACAGCCTGCTCGTAAAATTAACGTAAATGCGACTGAGCACTCCACAGACACGCGTACTCTTAACGTAGTTCTCAGTGGGATTCAGCGTCACACAGAATGTGACAAGGTCTGCCATTTGAATTACAGGTACAACATATTTTTGCCATCTGCGTTAACTGGAGTAACGTGAAATGAAGAGTCTTGCTTACGGAGAGAACGAGCCGCCAGAAATCGAGTTCACGATCTTACGATCGTGAGCCGAACACCCTAACCACTAAACCACGCGTCTTCACCAGATGATTTAAAGAGATATAACACTAGTGAAAGAACATGAGGTGGTGAACGCGGAGGTATATTCTCTTAGCCTTATTGACGTTTATAATCAGCGTTACCACATTTCCATGTATTTCCATGTATGTTGTTTACTTTAAATCTTGCCAACTGAATAGGCTATACTTCTCTGATGAGGTCGACCAAGGCTCAATCATGTCCATTTCGTTCATCAGTTAGCTATAAGGAAAAGACCCATTCCGATCTGCAAAATTTCCATCAGTTGTTCTTCGTGGAGTCATCTTCTTTGTTTATTCTATTTTTTACCAATGGTCTTTTAATTGTTTCAGTCGTTTGACTGTGGCCATGCTGGGGCACTGACTTGATGGGTTTATTAAAAAAAAAAGTCGACCGCAGAACATCTATTCTCTCAGTCGCTTTTGCCGAAACCGCTAAGTTTCGAAGATGTAAACAAACCAACACCGGTTATAAAGTGGTGGTGGTGGTGGTGGGGATCTACACAAACAAATAGACACTCTTATAAACACACAAACACATGCAGACACACACAGATACATGTATGTATGTATGTATGTATGTATGTATGTATGTGTGTGTATATACATGTATACATATATAGTGATGCATATGGTTGAGTTCAGCTGCATATAGAATTGCCGACCGCTAAATATGGATAGAACCCGCGGAAGAGAAAGACCCAGGAAGACAAGTAGGGAAAAATAACCTGCGGACGTTGAGCCCCTGGGAGGAGAATTCAAAGGACTGAGATGATTGGTGATTTGCAGTGCTCGGTAAACCCGTCCGCTACGCAAAGGTCAGATACGAGGGTCAGCTGAAAGTTCATAGGCTGACTAAGATACTCTCATGAAATGAGATCAAATGAAATTTACTTTTCAACATAATCCTCGTTGCGGCCTACACACTTCTTCCATCGGTGTTGTAGTGCTTGGATCCCTTTGGTGAAAAAGCTTTCATCCTGTTGGTCAAGAAATCATCGACAGAAGATATGACGTCCTCGTCACAGCGATACTGGTTCCCAGCCAGGTGTTTTTCCATGTTGGAGAATAGATAATAGTCAGATGGGGCCAAATGAGGAGAATAGGGAGGGTGGTCAGCCTGTTCGAAGCGACAATCCCGCACAGCAGCCGTTGAAACCAAAGACTTGTGTGCTGGAGCATTATCTTGATGAAACAAGACCCTTTTTGTCAGTTTTCCTGGGCGTTTGGTCTTGATAGCCTTTCGTAACTGCCTCAGCAATTTGGCATAGTGCGAGACACCAAATCCCTTCCTGGTGAACCACCAACCCAACCCATTTTCCAATCACCCACCCCTCCTATAACTTATCTTCCTAATAGCCACCTCCCCATCACATATCTTACTGCAAAGCTACTTAATCAGTCGCTGCAATTATGAGGTCACTTCTTTCAACACGTACTTCCACTGAATGCGCCTTTTCACCTTCTCTCCTATTGTAAGACACCCATTCATGTTCCCCTATTATACTTTAACATCTCACCACCTGGTTTAAATTCATCTCCTTCAATACAACCCCTCCACTCAGTTCAGGGTCTTTGTCTTGCCTTATCACTAGTGCTAGTACGAAGCAAAATGGTATCCAGTAGAATATGTAAAGTGGCTGGCGTTAGGAATGGTATCAAGCCGTAGAATCCCTGCGAAAGCAGATATTGGAGCTTGGCGCAGCCCCTGTCAAAGCGCCCGACTCATACCAGCATTGAGAATAAATGTCAAATGATGATGGGAATTATTTACATTATTTACATTTGACGGATATTTGTCCTCATCTTGTTTGTTATTATCACAACGTTTCGGCTGATACACCCTCAGCCTTCATCAGGTGTCTTGGGGAAATTTCGAACCTGGGTTCTCATTCCTAAGGTATTTTTCGATGTTGTTATAATAATAATAATAATAATAATAATAATAATAATAATAATAATAATAATAATAATAATAAAAACATCGAAAAATACCTTAGGAACCTAGATTCGAATTTCCCCAAGACACCCGATGAAGGCTGGAGGGTGTATCAGCCGTAATGTTGTGATAACAACAAATAAGATGAGGACAAATATCCGTCAAATGTAAATAATGTCCATAATTCCTCATCTCTTAAAAATAGAACTGATGATGGGAATGATGATGATGATAATGATGAATATGTATGTGTTTATATGCTGGGCTTCCACACAGTTTCCGTATACCAAATTCACTCACAAGGTATCGGTTGGCGCAGAGCTATAGTAAAAGACACTTACCAGAAGTGCTACACAGTGGGGCTCAACCCATAAGCACGTGGTTACGAATCACACAACAATGCCTGCGTCTATGTTTTTATTTATTTTTTACAATTAATATCCTCTAACATGGCAAATTGGCAGAATCATTAGCATGCCAGACAAAATGCTTAGTGGCATTTTGTTTTTCTTTACACGCTGAGTTCAAATTCTGCCGTGGTCGACTTTGCCTTTCATTCTTTCGGAGTCGATAAAATAAGTACCAGTGAAACACTGGGGTCATGTAATCGATTTTTTCCCTTATCCGAACTTGTTGGTCTTGTGCAAACATTTGAACCAATATTAAATACCTCTAAAGGGATTTTTAATTTGTCAATTAGTTGGATAATTTCGATCGATCTAAGTTTTTCAATTGTTATACAGGAATACCTTAACTTAAATCGGTTTGGGTTACGTCTTTTTCGACTTTACCTCGTTTGATGTTTTTTAAAAAAATTAACAGAAGAAATAAACCTCAACTTCAATCGATTTATCCGATTTTACGTCGGTCTCAGCAAACATATATGCAAAAAAAAAACTAGCCAAAAGCCAATACTGAAGTAGAAAACCAAATCAAACACCTGTGAAAATCTGTACAAACCATTTATTAAAAGAGATACAAGCTAATCAGTTTTTAAAAAATGTTTCTTCACGTTCTGTCGTTTTTCTAGGAACCATTAACCGACGTACATGTTACGATGTTTATGTTGTATGTGTTTCGCTTTCGTTAATTTGAAAATATACTTATTTTATGCAAGTGCAAAAATAGCACACATACGAAAGATTGAATTTCTAGTTTTTCTTCTTTCTTTTTTGATTAGTCTACTTCTATTATTCTTCTTCATTCACTCTGTGTTAGTAGTTAATGTTTCAGTGGTATTTGGTCTTTTTTTTTAATGTGCTAAGATATATATTCTGTGGAATATGGTTTAATTTAGCAAACATTTTGCGTTCATATCTGACAAGCCTTCATTCACTAGTGTTGCTGTAATAATACAGATGTAATATAATAAATTTAATGTAATTATTATACAATAATAATTCGGTAATTATCTATCGGTAAAGTAAGGATGAAACAATTGTAGTATCATGCAATATAGCGTGTGTGCTCAATCCATACTCTCCTGTTTACATATTTTCTTTTATATCTACTCTACGGACATTCGTTGATTTTCGGATGTATCTTCATAGATATAATACCCTTTGGTATTAATTCTGCTCCTGCCGCTAACTATATATATATATATATATATATATATATATATATATATATATATATATATATATATATATATTATCTTTTACTCTTTTACGTGTTTCAGCTCTAAAGCCGTGGCCATGCTGGAGCACCGCCTGTGTAATCATCCTTTCAATGACCAATTTTATGTGATTGGCTTTTGGTGAAGGAGGTAGATGGACACTGCTACCTTCTATTGAGTTTCCTGCCTTGATACCGGTTCATCTGGGACCTTGGATAGTCAAGTTGTTTTTTGAAAAAGTTTACTCTTACTCCATGAAGATCCTTCAGATGTTTTGGTAAGGAGTTAAATAGTTGTGGGCTCTTGAATCGCAAGCTATTGCAGTACATGGTTCTCACTCTAGACGGGATAGCTAGGACCTTTGGAACAGTGCAGTGATGTATAGTTCTGGGGCTGGTATAGCTCTCGATACGAAAATTTGGTGCCAAGATCTTCTAAACATATATAACTGCATACCTATTCCGTCTTCGCTCCAGGGAGTAGAGTCGTAGCACTTTCAGTCTCTCCCAATAACTCAGTTGTTCCATTGGTGCAATCTTCCTGGTGTAACACCGCCTGAACTGCTTCAAGTTCTGCAATTAATTTGACACTGTAGGATGACCATAGTTGAGAGCAGTGATCCAGGCGACTGAGTACAAATGTCCCCCATAGAACCAGCATAGTTTCTTGGTCCCTTCCTCTGAAAGTTCTCAAAATCCATCCGGCCGTTCGTCCGTACATTTCCATCATTTTGGTGATATGCATATAAGACGAGGTGTCGTTGCTCATATCAGTCTCCAGATCACGCATTGTACGTGACTCTGGGATTGCCGCTTCTCTTGGTTTAAAATATTGTTGTCGCTGCTTCTGAGCACCAATTAGCTGTTAGCAGAGGGCTTGGAATTCACCTGCATTAAATTGAATATTTTCTTCAGACTATCTGTATATGGCATCTAGGTCTTTCTGTAGGAGAATAGCATCAGAAGGTTCCTTGACGGTTTGTGCTACTTTTGTGCCATCGGCATAGCTAGTAAGTGTGATGAAAGAGTCATCATGAACAGCAACTGCCCCAATGCAATTCGCTGAGGAACTCTACTTTCTCTTAATGACTTTTTGGAGAGGGCTCCATTGACCGCCACAGCCTGGTTTTCGTCTCTTAAGAAGTCATGCAATCACTCTCCCAGTTCCGGCTATGCCGATCCTCCGTACCTTGTGACATATCATCCCATGATCAATCTTGCTTTTGCAAAATCAAGATATATCACGTTCACGTTTGAGCGAGTCATTAATTGTTTCAACACCCAGTCATAATAATGCAAAAGCTGGGTAAGGCAGCTTCTTCCTGAGTGTAAGCCATGCTGGATGTCAGAGAGCAAGTCATTATCTTCACAAGAACGCTACCAGCTTCTTTCAGAAAATGCGTTCCGTGACTTTGCTGACATGGGAGGTTAGAGAGACAGGTATATCATCTTTAGCATCTGCTCTGTTACCTCTGTTTTGGGTAGGACATATTATGCCTTCCTTTAACTTCTTGGGAAATCTCGAAATAAAACAGAATAATGACATACATACACCGAAATGTATATATATACACACACATATATATATATATATATATATATATATATATATATATATATATATATACATACATATACACATATAAACAAATGCACATGTATACACACACACACACACACACACACTTATATGCACGCGCGTGCGTGTGTGTGTATCTGTTTGCTTCTAGTAAATATTTTTGTTTTGAAAATAAGTTGATATATTGTTTCTTAATAAGGCATGATAAAGTATTATCTTTTTATATATTTTCCACAATTTATTTTATTAAATCCTACTACCAACTCTGACTATTTACTCTCAGCACAAGTTTTTGATGCAGGATAATTCGGAAAATCAACATAAAAGAATTTACAGCGATGTGATTGGCTTATTTGAAAAGAACACTCAATTGAAAGTATACTGGTGGAATGTTCGTCTTCAAACCTTTCTAAAATATACGTACAACAGGCCAGACATTGATGCTGAGAATAGAGAAAAATTACGTATTAGTACTAGGTATCAGTTTATTGTAAGCATTAGGCGCAGGCGTGGCTGTGTGGTAAGAAGCTAGCTTCCCAGCCACATCGTTACGGATTCAGTCCCACTGCGTGGCACCTTGGGTAAGTATTTTCTACTATAACCTCGAGTCGACCAAAGCCTTCTGAGTGAATTTGGTAGACGGAAACTGAAAGAATCTCGTCGTATATATATGTATGTATATATTTATGTACATGTGTCTTTATATGTGTTTGTCCCCACCACCATCGTTTGACAACTGTTGTTGGTGTGTGTACATCCCCGTAACTTAGCGGTTCGGCAAAAGACACCGATAGAATAAGTACTGGGTTTACAAAGAATAAGCCTTGGGGTCGATTTCTTCGACTGAAAACCCTGTAAGGTGGTGCTCCAGTATGGCTGCTGTCAAATGACTGAAAAAAGTAAAACGAATTAGCATAACATTGGTTTCAAATTTTGGTACAAATATAAGCAATTTTATGGGAGGGGCCTAGTCGATTATATCGACCCAAGTGTTCAACTGGTCCTTATTTTATCGACCCTGAAATTGAACACGGCGGAATTTGAACATAGGATGTAAAGAGGGACGAAATGCAGTTAAACATTTTGCTCGGCGTGCTAACGATTCTGCCAGCTCGCCGCCTTAAACGATAGCAGAATATTTATTTCCTTATTGCCCACAGGGGGACAAACTTAGAGGAGAGAAACAAGGACAGACAAAGGGCTTTAAGTGGATTACATCGACCCCACTGCGTAACTGCGTTTATATATATATATAAATATCTGTAAAAATATGTGACACTTATTCAGTAGATCGGAAGAGCGTCG
>NC_068981.1:136105770-136108615 GCF_001194135.2 Octopus bimaculoides | reverse complement strand
ATATATATATATATATATATATATATGTGTGTGTGTGTGTGTGTGTGTGTGTGTGTGTAATAAATCTATCGCAAACTTAAGGAAAGCCTGCTAACACTACAACATGAGAGAAAAAATTTAACTTGCATTTAGGTACACATGAATAAAGTATACAATCATATGTATAAGCATACATGTCTAAGTAAAACTGATTTACTTATGGAATTATACGCAAAAATGCATGTATATATACATATATACATACATTCAAATATCTATCTATCTATCTATCTATCTATCTATCTATCTATCTATCTATCTATCTTTCTTTCTTTCTTTCCTTCTTTCTTTCTGTTTGTTTATCTATCTATCTATCTATCTATCTATCTATCTATCTATCTATCTATCTATCTATCTGTCTGTTTGTCTGTTTATCTATCTACATGCATGCGTACCTTTTATCTTTTACTTCAGTCATTTTTTTACTGTGGCCATGCTGGGGCACCGCCTTGAAGGGTTTTAACCGAACGAATCAAACCCAGTACTTATTTTTTAAAGCCTAGTACTTATTCTATCGGCCTTTTTTGCCGAACCGCTTTGTTCTTACCACACAGACGTATATATAGACGTGTGTTGATGTATACATGCAATTAATACGTGTTTGTGTGTGTGTGTGTGTGTGTGTGTGTGTGTGTGTGTGTGTGTGTGTGTGTGTGTGTGTGTGTGTGTGTGTGTGATTATATACAGTATCACTGGATTGATGTCTAAATTTTAGCGTCGAAAACATTTTCTGAGTTGGAAACGGACTCTTGATCTACTGTTTAGATATTAGTTTTAAACATTGGACAAGAGTAAGTCGATTATATTCACTGCAACATAAATTATACAACCAAATGGAAAAAAAAAAATACGTACGATTTTATAGTAAATCTATCAAGGAATACTGAAACTGTTCCATGCGACGCATAGAAACGTCCATGAACATGCTTAAAAAAAAACGCAAAAGAGATCTGTGTTTACCAATATATACTAAGTATATGCATAACTATGTTCCAATTAAACACAACGGTAATGCTGATATGCCTTTCTACAACAGGCCCAAGGCCAGCAATTTCGAGGGAGGGTTTAAGTCGATTAGATCGACCTCAGTGCTCAACTGGTACTTATTTTATCGACCCTGAAAGATTGAAAGGCAAAGTGGACCTCGATGGAATTTGAACTCAGAACATGAAGACGGATGAAATGCCGCTAAGAATTTCGTCCGGTGTGCTAACGATTCTGCCAGCTCGCCGCCTTAAGTAATGTTAATATTTTTTTTTTCTACTCTAGGTATAAGGCCCGAAATTTTGGGGGAGGCGACCGGTATGCAACCGGTACTTAATTTATCGACCCCGAAAGGATGGAAGGCAAAATCGACCTCGGCGGAATTTGAACTCTTAACGTAAATGTTAATATTGATTTCGAATAAAGGCGGCAAGTTTGCAAAACCGTTAGCGACATTTCGTCCGTCTTCATGTTCTGAGCTTAAATTCCGCTGAGGTCCACTTTGCCTTTTATTCCTTTCAGGGTCGATAAAATAAGTACACGTCAAGTACTGGAGTCGATGTAATCGACTTACCCCATCCTCGAAATTGCTGGCTTTGTGCCAAAATATGAAAACAATATTGATTCCGAATTTTGGTGCAAGGGCAGGAATTTCAGGGGAGGGAGTAAGTCGATTACATCGACCCCAGTGACTAAATGGTACATATTTAATCGACCTCGAAAGGATGAATGGCAAAGTCGACTTCGGTGGAAATTGAACTCAAAACAAAATACCTCTATCTTGTTCGATTTGCCAACGACACTGTCAGCTTGCTGCCCTTAAGTAATGATGATAATGACAGGAAATGTGATTTCTTTTTTGACACGTGGCGTATACGTCACATCTCACATCACATTATGATACATTTTGCTTTACTTATTGAATCTGGAAGAAGGGGTAGGTGTTCATAACCTCTGTAGGCGTTCCTAGACCGGTGAGTTTGATGTCATTATTGTTCCTTTTGGACCATTGTAAATCAAAGACTGTAGAAAAAATATTTCTACAGAAGGGAGAATTCTAGAGGGCCAACATTCTGGAAAGAAAGAACTGGGTATAGAGATTAGATCGGGGCTTGAGGGGCTATGAAAGCTGAAAGGAGGAGAGACTAGGGTCGGGAATTTCTGAGTGGGGATGGCATGAGTCAAGTTAACTTAGAGAAGCAGAGGACATTAAAGTAACGGTAGCAAAGGTTGGGAGATGAGACAACGCACCAGTGGGCCAGACTGGAACATGTCTTTGAGTAACTCTATACCAATTAGTTGGATAGTCCTTTTCTGAATGCAGTTCTAGGATGTCTGTGTGTGTAACGACACCGCCTCAGATGTGAGAGTAACACTCCATTGTGAATCTCGCCTAAGGATTATTGAATGTGTATGAAGGTACGTGACTCAGTGGTTAGGGTATACGGCTCATAAAGTCGTGAATTCGATTCCCGGTGGTACGTTGTGTCAATAAGCAAGACACTTCATTTCAGGTTACTCCAGTCCACTTAGCTGTTCCTGTATTTCAAAGAACCAGTGTTGTTACATTTTGTGTCACGCTCAATCTCCCTTAGAACTACGTTAAGGGTACGCATGTCTGTGGAGAGCTCAGCCACTCGCAGGCTAATTTCACGTGCAGATTGTTCCGTTGATCGGATCAACTGGAACCCTCATCGTCGTAACCGACGGAGTACCACGATTGGATGAGAATATGCACCAGCAATCCAAATGCAGGGATAGCTTTAAAAAAACATATTGAACAACAGAGAGAAAGAGGGGGAGGAGTGACAGAGACAGACAG
>NC_068981.1:136104121-136105600 GCF_001194135.2 Octopus bimaculoides | reverse complement strand
GAGAGAGAGAGAGAGAGAGAGAGAGAGAGGGAGAGAGCACATCAAAGACAGAGACAGTAAAAACACTCCAAAACATAAAACGCGGCGGAAAAGCCCATTATGTAACAGTCATTATTATTATACATGCAATTGGCGAGCTGGCAGAATCGTTAACACTCCGGGCAAAATGCTTAGCTGCATTTCGTCCGTCCTTACGTTCTCAGTTCAAATGCCACCGGAGTCGACTTGCCTTTTATCCTTTTGGAGTCGATAAAATAAGTATCAGTTGAACACAGGAGTCGATGTAATCGACTATTCCCCTCCCTAAATTTCTGACTTTGTGCCTATAGTAGAAAGGATTATTATATATGCGATCGACTACTTCCACAAATACCAAATTACTCTCATACCAGGTGGCATGGCGTCGATGCTAAAATAATATTATATATAATGTTGTCTGTTTAGAAAGATTACTCTCAGACAAATATAAAAAGTAACTTCTGCTCCTGAGAACATTCACACAGAGCAACACAAAGAGTTTTGGTAGCACATTCCCAGCCAAACGTCCACTAAATGTAAGCACAACTGACTTGGAAAACTTGTTGAGAAACAGATGTGAATATTTCATAATGTTCACATTTGCTGGTTTCTGCAAGCTTCAATACAATCCTGACATATGATCAAACCTCTCCCACCTTTTTTCTGGATAAGTACAACATATGTTTTACACTTGGGATGGCAGAATCGTTAGCACGCCGGGCAAAATACGTAGCGGCATTTCGTCCTCCTTTACGCCCTGACTTCAAATTCCACCGAAGTCGACTTCGCCCAGTCATCCTTTCGGGGTCGATAAAATAATACCAGTTGAGCACTGGAGTTGATGTACAGCGGATGTGAACATTTCATAAAATTAGTGAGAAAGAGAATAGTATGATCAATTG
Source organism: Octopus bimaculoides (assembly GCF_001194135.2). NCBI lineage: Eukaryota > Metazoa > Mollusca > Cephalopoda > Octopoda > Octopodidae > Octopus > Octopus bimaculoides. Next base: position 136,104,680 of record NC_068981.1, on the reverse strand, counting down.
TTTCGAAAGTTATAGCCTTTTTTATTTCTATTATGATGTCACATTTATGCTCTATAATCATTGATGTAGTTAAAAATACTAATAAATATCTGACAAGTAATCTTTCTCTTACTCCCTCGCATTCTCCATCTCCGTATATATATATCAAAAAGAGGTAGTTTTGTGAAGCAACAAACTTTTTAAAAACCATCGCTTTTCCGAATGTTCTGAAGAAGGGGTCTTCACTCCGAAATATAGAAATACAAGGTAAAACTGCAATTTTGTCCTGTTTTCTTTTCAAATTGTAGAGGAGTAGAGGACATTATAGTAGCGGTAGCAAAGGTTGGGAGATGAGACAGCGCACCAGTGGGCCAGACTGGAACATGTCTTTGAGTAACTCTATTCCAATTAGTTGGATAGTCCTTTTCTGAATGCAGTTCTAAGGTGTCTGTGTGTATAGCGACAGCGCCTCAGATGTGAGAGTAACACTCCATTGTGAATCTCGCCTAAGGATTATTGAATGTACCTTCTCACATTATTCCGGATTTATACAACTACATTATATACATATATATGTATA
>NC_068981.1:136101645-136103907 GCF_001194135.2 Octopus bimaculoides | reverse complement strand
ATTCCAAGTGGCTTTCCGTTTTCCTATGTGTTCGTTCCGTTGTCTGTAGTTCATTGTTCTAACGTCCTGTACCCTGATATGCATCTATATACACATGTAGATGTAAGTATGTACATATATGTGTGTATACATGCATATATATTCTTTGTATTATATATATATATATATATATATATACACACATACATACATACATACATACATACATACATACATACATACAGTGTGGCTGTGTGGTGAGAAGCTTGCTTCCCAACCACATGGTTCTGCTTTCAGTTTTACTGTGTGGCACCTTGGGCAAGTGCCTTCTATCATAGCCTCGAGCCGACCAAGGCTTTCTGAGCGAATTTTGTAGACGGAAACTGAAAATAAGCCCGTCGTATATGTGTGTGTGTGTTTGTGTGTGTGTTTGTACTCCCACCATCGCTTGACAACCGATGTTGGTGTATTTCCGTCCCCGTAACTTAGCAGTTTGGCAAGAAAAGACCGATAGAATAAGTACTAGACTTACAAAGAATAAGTCCTGGGGTCGATTTCTTCGACTAAATCCCTTTAAGGCATTGCTCCAACATGGCTATACATACATACATACATACATACATACATACATACATACATACATACACACATACATACATACGAAAATACCTTGTTGATGTTGTTGGAATTCCAATAAAGGAACATTGGATCTAGGTTAGAAACTGGATCTTCCTCTATTGGCAAGAAATCTTGAAATTAAACTGAACAGGAGCACTCAGAGAGCGCAAACCTCCGCCAACACTAACGTCTTCTCAACGATTAGCCAGAGATGATTTTTTAAAATGAGAATATCCGAAATAAACTCGACTGCTTTCACAAACGAGAATACTAAAAATGAACTCGAACTGCTCTCAAAAATTAAGTGAAAAAACAGGAAAGATAATCCAGAATCCTTGTCCGGTACCGGATCGACCCCAAAATCTAATCGGTTCGTGCCAGTTACGAGGCCAAACATCCCTGAAAATTTCACCTACATACATCCTGTGGTTCTTGAGATATCTTGTCCACGGACAGACAAACAAACAAACAAACACAACTGAAACAATATCTCCGCCTTCGCTAAGGCAGAAGTAATAATGACATACATACATAGATACATACATACATACATACATACATACATATATACGTGTTTTTGTGTCTATGTGTATGTGGGCTTTAATATAAATGAAGAATAAAAGTCATGAATTATACGTAAATGCACGTGTGCGCGCATACACGCATATAAACGCGCGCAAGCAAGCAAGCACGCACGTAAGCATGTATACTACGGAATGGCATGTGAGTGTGTGCGTATGTGCGTGTTTGTGTGTATACATACACACATACATATATACACCTACAAATATACACAGTTTGCTTACAAGTTTATGCACATATAAAATTTCTCATGTATATGTACCTGTGCACGTATATATATAAGGATATATACGCGCGCGCGTGTGTGTATGAATATGTATATAACGTATATATATATATGTGTGTGCGCGTGTGTGTGTGCATACATACGCACACGCCCTCACACACACACGCACACACATACACACATTTGGAACCAAGTGTGGTTGAGTTGATAAGGAAGATCTGATGATAACCAAACCTCATAGGTCTCACTGGCCCAGTCGACTTAACACCAAGTAATTACATTGTGCTGTAGATTACTGGGCTACTGATAAGAGTCTAGTAGTAATTCGTTAGTTTGAAGTACGGAATCAAAACTACACCGACTGAGAAGAAGAAAAAAAGAAAGAACTAGCTGTAAAACTCTGACGTCGTATCCAGGTGGAAATTTATCACAGAAACTAGAAATAAGCAATATAGCAGTGGTAGATTGTCTGTCAGCATAATAATAATAATAATTATAAGACAGTGCTACAGCTCCAAACAAAAGAGGGACTTGTGAAAACGAAAGCCATCCCCATTAGAAGAGGAATATTCCAGGGAGACACGCTCTCTCCACTCCTGTTCTGTCTGACACTCACACCTTTAACTGAATTGCTAAATAGAACTGGATGTGGTTACAAATGCTACGGAAAAACAGTCAGCCACCTTCTATATATGGATGACCTAAAATTATATGCTAAAAACGACAGAGAGCTAGAAACATTACTACAGACAGTACACGGCTTTACCAAGGAAATAGATATGAAATTCGGATTAGAAAAATGTGCCAAAGCAACCCTGAAAAGAGGAAAATTAGTTAAAAGTAGCAATATGACACTA
>NC_068981.1:136097451-136100295 GCF_001194135.2 Octopus bimaculoides | reverse complement strand
GGAAAAACTTTCAAAATACAAAGACCTGGAAATAGTGATAACTCGAATGTGGAATCTAAAAACAGAAACAATTCCTCTCATAGTAGGTGCCTTAGGTATAATAAAAAAATATTCAGACAAATACATAACAAAAACACCAGGACTTACAAATATATATAACATACAGAAAATTGCACTACTGGGTACTGCACACATTCTACGCAAAACACTTTCAATACAGTAAACATAAAAGTACCACAGCAAACCACTGTACATACCCAAGGCGCATAGTGCTGCGCTCGGTAGTGAAGTGAAAGCCCGTTATAAAAATAAAACTACTGAACAATAATAATAATAATAATAATGATAACAATAATCCTTTCTACTAAAACCACAAGGCCTGCAATTTTACGGGAGGGGACTAGACGATCACATCAACCCCGGTGTTTCACTGATAATTAATTTATCGATCTCGAAAGGATGAGAGGTAAAGTCGGCCTCGGCAGAATTTGAACTTCAAACGGACGAATCTCGGACGAAATGCCGCTAAGCATTTTGCCTGGCGTGCTAATGATTTTGCCAGTTCACTGCCTTAATAATAATAATAATAATAATAATAATAATAATAATAATAATAATAAATAATGATATAATAATGATGTTAATGATGGTTTCTTTATTGACCACAAGGGGTTTATATTAATACAAACATTATAGACAGTAGAGGACAAAAACAATGAATGCGCGCGCGCGCGTGTGTATGCGAGTATGTGTCGTGAGAGCTTTGTGTGTAAACAAGTTTAATGTAATAAAAAAAATGACATTTTTAACAATGTATAATCCTGGATAGAGAAATTGGTGAACGAGAGCTGCTCATAAAAAAAAACTCCATAAAACCACGACTGCACTGACTTCTGGGGAAGGTATCTTTTCTCATTTCTTCTTCTCCGAATAGGGGCGTATGCTCAGAGCAGGCCCGTTCACACGCACCATTCGCGCCATTCTCATCCACCTTTCAGCAAAATGGCTAGATGGCAACACTTCCCACTCCACCCTTATTTTCCTTTTCAAGTGAAACTTGAAGTTGATCAGGCATTGGCCAAAGAGAAAAGTGTTTGTCTTCAGCTCTTTCAATCTCTTCCACCATACAACCTATTTCGCCATGGCCACCATGCATATAAAGACAGCCTGCCCTTCCCGATGAAAAGAAGGCGGCGGGACGATCTTCACAATGGATTCAGTTGACAGCCGGATCCGTCCCACACGCGACAGCAAGTGTTCGACATAAATCCACAGGTGAGCAATGCTCGGGCACTGGACGAGTGCATGCAGGACGGACATACTCGGCCGTCAGGCACTACTGTGCCTGCATAGTTTATCTGGAACAGACGAAGCCAGGTCAGAGATTTTTAGAAATTATCCATCAGTCCCAGGTCGAAAGTACTCCGGAAGATAGCCGCTGGCTGATCTTCTTCGACAGCCAAGATTTCCCCAAGAACGTCGTCGCACTTTTCCTCCACTAATCCTCTATAGAAAGCTAAACTGGACTTTCCACCTATCGCAGTGTCCGACTGGCTGAGGACTGTGAGCGCTGCAAGACATTCCATTTTCCAAATGCCTTCTCTTGGTCTCTGACACAGAATTGCAGCTCCGTTAACAAGACCAGATGGGGAAATACGTGTCTGGCGAAAGGTGACCACACCTGTTCACTGTCAATGAAGCGCAGGAAATGTAGCCTTAGCGCATGTTCGAGCACCATCAACCACGACATGCCCAGTCCACCACGTAGTTGGTGCTGACAGCAAGTAGACCGCCTGACCATCGGGCAGTTTGTCTCTCCTGTTGGATTGGGGTGTTTCCGCTAGAAAATCACCAAGTATTATTCTCCTGGTGATGTTCCCTCGAGAATCTCCGATTTCCTGTGGAAATTTCGTTTTTAGGTGTGTGTATGTGTCTTGTGTTGTTTGAATGATTTGTATGTGTGTAGGTGCAGAGATTGTGGATGTAACAAAATCTGTTATATTCGTGTGTGATTTTATGTAATTCATGAGATTTGCGTTTTTTGAGTTAATTGCCATGTACTTTATAATAGTACTGCTTTTTCTTTGTATTTGCTGCTTCTGTTGCTGTTGCTGTTGTTGTTGTGTCATTGTGTATGTGGCATTGGTTGTGCTTGTGGTTTGTTGATTGAAGTAGTTTTCAGGTGTTTGTGGCAGTGTTGGTGATGTAGTGTCTGTTTTGGGTATTTTTAGCTTTTCAGAGTTCTTTTTTTATCCTCACCACTGTTCTTGTGGACGAGGATTGTTCTTTGTCTGCGGTTTTGTATTTCTTATCTTCTTTTATTTTTTATTTCCCACTGCTCGCCCCGATCAGACTAGCTACATGTGATGTCTGATCGCTCGGAATCGGGGAGTGGAATATCTTCTGGAGATGAGAAGTGTCTGGAGAAATTTGCTGTTTGTATGATGGGTATTGCTGATAGGTGAAGGCGCAATGGCCCAGTGGTTAGGGCAGCGGACTCGTGGTCATAGGATAGCGGTTTCGATTCCCAGACCGAGCGTTGTGAGTGTTTATTGAGCGAAAACACCTAAAGCTCCACGAGGCTCCAGCAGGGGGTGTTGGTGAACCCTGCTGTACTCTTTCACCACAACTTTCTCTCACTCTTACTTCCTGTTTCTGTTGTGCCTGTAATTCAAAGGGTCAGCCTTGTCACACTGAGTCACGCTGAATATCCCCGAGAACTACGTTAAGGGTACACGTGTCATGCGCTGTTTATTTTGATATGAGATCACCATGTCGCGCACATATGGTTGTGATGCATGTGCCTGGTGTACCCTTATCAGACGGGTAGTCATGATGGGTATA
>NC_068981.1:136093367-136095867 GCF_001194135.2 Octopus bimaculoides | reverse complement strand
TCGTGGCTTGACTATTCTGATCAGCTCTTCTACTGAGGCTGACACAGTACAAAATAACATCAACGGTAAATACAGACTTTTTAGCATATACATAAACCTTCATTAAGTTTTTTCGTGTTCCCTTCTGTTATGTTTGTTCTTCACTTAAAAAGACACACTCAACCAATGCGCTGTAATCATTAATCCATATAAGCCAATGATAAAATCTCGACGTGGTCACTTAGCTTGCTAAAAATAGCGACCAATATCTTCGAAAACTACACTCTGTAGTCTCGAAAAAGGAAGGACAGTATAGCCCGAGATTTTTACAGCTGTAGTACCATTGATGATAGGCATCTGCTCAATCAAGTTTTACATACGGTCAAACAACAACAAAAATCACTATCTCACAGATGCTGTTGTTTTCCTTTTCTTTTTCTGTACTCCTCTCACTGCTACTAAACAGCCTCTGTTTCCCTGAATTAATAGGATGTATATCATTCACTAAATATGCAACATTGTACAGTGGCCAAGTGTTTAAAGTAATGGACTCATTAACATAAGGTTGTGGGTTTGATTACTGGTTCAGGCAGCATGTGTCCTTGAGCATGGTACTATGTTTTACAGTCCGTCACTCTACTGAGCTGAAATGAGTATCATTTAAATATTTATTTATTTATTAACTATAATTTTTTTTCTCAAATTTGTTTTGTATGTTCTTTAATGTATGAGAGTCCCCTCTTCCATCTTCGATGTCTAACCAGATCAAGGCTGGTGGGATTGAAACTCAAGACCAGATTACATAACATTTTACTGTTTTAAAGACAAAAAACGAAGACAACATTTTGCTGGCTAAGTTCATCTGTGCCATTAAAGGGAGAAATATAGACTATTCAGTTTCGTAGTCTATTGTTGGAAGAGGTGGTAACTGTAATTTGTGCTTGGTTGAGGCACTGGAAATCCGATTGTAGATCTAATTTAATTAGCATAACGAGTTATTAGTCTGTTGTTGATACTTATTTAATAAAACTTTCTTAAAATTTCCACATAAACATTTTATGTAAAAACTCAGCTAGATCTAACTCCCATTAATGCTTGTGTTCTCTTAGAAAATCTCCGACCCTATTTAAGTTATCTCTTATGTAACATACCAAGTACTTGTGTCTTAACTAGTCTGTATCCTAATCTTGAACTGTTGCAACTTATTTAATTAAATTTAGTTTAACTCTAAAACAGACTATAGAGGCGAACAATAGTATATTATAAACATCCAATAGGGTCCTTCCTTCATTTAGTTATTTTCCATCCACGTCCTTTCTTCATTTAGTTATTTTCAAATATCTTCTCTGAGTTAACTTTTTTCATACTACCTTCTATTACCACCATTTTTGCAATTATAGTAGTAAATATTTAGCAGTAAATTTCATTTCTATATATACACTATACAAGCATACATTTAAACTTGTTGACTTCTTGATCTGTCTGGGGCTGTGACATTGGTAAGTTTATTCTAAATCAAAGAAGGTAATTTAATATGTCCGTTACCCATAACCTCCATCTTACGAATTATGTTGCTAGCAAAATACTTGATGTTTATAACTCGAAATGCTATCAAGTCATCCTCGATTGCGAATGACGGCCGGAAAACGGCAACAAAAACCACACCAGTAGGCGTGAGAAAATAGGTGTCTTTAGAGATTAAGTTTTTTTGAGAGGTAATTTGTATATACTTTCTTAAAGATTCTAATATAGAATATGAAACAATTATACTTATAAATAATATACAAATTAAATATTCCGTGTAATCATCACTATTTCGGTACGTGTTTTGCAGATTAACGATATATATATATATATATATATATATATATATATATATATATATGTATGTATGTATGTATGCATGCATGTATGTATGTATATGTATGCGACCGCTGCTGGACTCGGCTGCTCCACATTAATAAGGGACAACTACTCTGAAACCGGTCTGTGGATGCCAAGCCATCATAGGGAAGTTGATGTCCTTCCCTGTTCGAATGTTTATGGGCGCAGGTTCATGCGTCATATAGCTAGCTAGAGGCGATTTAACTAAGAAACTATTAACAGCAGCATTCGTCTTATTTCTATGGACTGCCACGTTAGTTTGGCAATAAATATAAATATACTAGCAGAAATACCCGGCGTTGCCCGGGTTAAAGAGAATAATGAAATCTAAAAACGCCGTCTAGACTACGCATCATCTTTATATATAGAGATGTATATATACACACACGCACCCAAACACACGTATATATATGTATATCAATATAAATATATGAAAGTCAATGAAGTTTCGTAAAAGAAGGTGATCATGTACATACTTTCTTGCTGTTGTGATTATAACACCTCATTGTAAACTATGTTCCTTGTTTTCCCTTGTGGAGGATATACAAATAGGTTTCTTGTTGCTGCCCACTCTTGAGCAGCCAACATACAGTTGTCCATGTGAGAAGCAGGGCTCTTCCAAGAGAAGACCAGCTAC
>NC_068981.1:136086663-136089412 GCF_001194135.2 Octopus bimaculoides | reverse complement strand
GTGTGTGTGTATATGTGTGTATCTATGTATGTATATATTCATGTTTGTATCTATCTATCTATCTATCTATCTATCAAGGTGATTGAAAAGCAACTCCCTATTTCAAAATACGTATAATTTATTTATTAACTATAATTTAAAAAATGCTGTAGGCACCAGCATTCGCCACCAGCTTCTCAAGCCGCATGGGAACCGCATCAACTGATTTTATTAGGAACCCTTGTGGGATGGAAGACATAATTTCTCGTATTCGCCCTTCAAGTTCTTCCAAAGTCGGAGGTTTGGTAGAGTAGACTTGCGCCTTTTTACCAACCCCGAAGAAAAAAAGTTGCAGGGTTTAAAATCAGGGCTTCTGGCTAGTCAATCATTGCAAAACAAGGACTGTTGTGCACCATGGGAGACGCATGGAAGAAAAGTGTAGGGAAATGTCCACACTCTATATAGCAGAAACTGCCCGTAGTGTATATGAAATCATAATTCGATATCCATTCTGCTAATGAATTTCTACTACTGTTTTTTTTACAAAGCATTCACCTCAAATACAATCTTGCGAACTCAGAACCAAAAATGCAATGTTTAACGGTGTAGCACTGGTTGTCATGGTTACTGGAGATTCGCTGTTCGAGACCTACGAGTAGCTTTGCGCCTAAATGACTTATTTACATATTTCTCTATACTTCTACGTTTAGATTCTGAATGTAAACAGATGCTTACTTTTTGCTCTTGCAGTAGATGTTTTCCTTCTCCCACTTCGACCACACTCTCTCTCCCCCTTTCTCTGTATATATAATAATGCATCTATATATATATAAGCACACACACACACACACACACACACACACACACACACACACACACACACACACACACACACACACACACACACACACATATGAGTACTTATGGAAACATGTGTAAGGAAATATAAACACCAGTTTTTTGTGACAGAAGCAGTCAAGTTTCTGCAACATTTCTCTAATTTTATCTCATATAAGTATGTTTAGATCAATTATACGATATTTCGAAACAGATTTCTTTGACAGAAACCATTTTGTTTATTTTCCTTATTCTTTTCGCTCATGTACTTTTGTTTTGTTGTTAATTTTCTTCTCTGTTTTAAGTCCTTTATTTTATTTTATACTTTCTCTCATATTTATTTTTCTGGTTAGCTTTTAATCTTATTTCCATATGAATTTTATATGCTCGGACCGACAAACATGATAGAAATAAGAAAGAAATCCAAGGTGGTTGATGTTTCTTTTCTTGTGTTTGGTTACAGTATTTTTCAACAGAATGAGTGCAATAATAATAATAATAATAATAATAATAATAATAATAATAATAATAATAATAATAATAACAACAACAGCAACAACAACAACAACAATAATACTACTACTAATAATAATAATAACAATAATAATGTGCTTGTAATAATTGGTACATGGTGAGTAAAAATATAGATAAATGGTTGAAGATTAGAATAGAATGTCCTGTTGAGTTTCTAGAGAAAGTTTGCCTCTTAGGGACAGGAAAGATTATCAGGAGGGTTTTAAGCACTTGAAAGACTATTGGAAGCTTGTGGATACCTAAGGTTACAGGTAGTAACCAGCTACCCACTTTAATTCTACCAGAAATAAGAACGAACTCGAGTCATATCAATAATAATAATAATGATAATAACCAGTTGAGCATGTTCCTTAGTGGCTGAAGATATGTGCATCGCAGATCACGAGCAGAAGTAATGAGGGAGCATCATTGTCATGTGTTGAGAGGAATTCATTGGGGTTTGAATAATTCAGCTATGGAAACATGAGTGTTTCATTCATCATCCTTAAACAAGCCTTATTCAGGGACCTTTTGAGTGGGATGGGCTACTCGACCTGAAGAAAATTCTAACTGCGCCCCACCTGCGAGGTCATGCGCTGTTTATCTTGATATGAGATCATCATGTCGCGCACATATGGTTGTGATACATGTACCTGGTGTACCCTTATCAGACGGGTAGTCATGATGGCTCTATTGGGTTTCGTATATTTGTACTCCAGTGTCACTTTGATGGCATGCACTGCTCTGTCACTCAACAATAATGAAGATAATGATGACGACGACGCCGATGGCGATGATGATGACGAAAATGATGACGACGACGACGACGACGACGATGATGATGATGATGATGATGATAGTAATAGAAAAATTAATAATGTCTTTCTTATTTACCGTACTATCCAATTAACATTAGTTAAACGCAGAATCTAAACGAATAACAGACCAAAAAAAAAAAAACGGGAAAAGAAGCGAGCAGAAACCACGATAAATAACAACAAAAACATTCGCTTTATTATTATTGTTATCACTATTCATTGTCATTATTATTATTTTTATAAATATTGTTGTTATTATTATTATTATTATAATTAGCATCTTATATATTTGATGGTTTGAGACAGAAACAACAGCGAATACACACACACACGAAAAAAATAGGAAATAATTTGATGAGAATGTGGATTATATTCACGAAATGAACTTCATGCTGAAAATAGTAGAGAAAACAGAGAAAGCAATAGTAACATGGTTAAGAAAACAGTGACATTTCTTATCAACAATTTCGTTTTTTCAACCTTTTCTTCAACAATGTTCCTTCATCATCTACCGTATACATTTAAAAGAGACATTTCTAGAAGCAGATAACATTAAGTCGACTCAACCCAGCTATATTACTGGTATATATATATATATATAT
>NC_068981.1:136084684-136086514 GCF_001194135.2 Octopus bimaculoides | reverse complement strand
CAACTTGATAATAGGAAATGTCAAATTTGATGAGATGCAGTGAAATTTTTTTTTTGTTTTTTGTAACTTTTTTAAATATTCTTTTATCGGTTTCGGTTATTGGAAAGAGGTTCCAAAGGATTTTCGTCGAGTGGCCATTGGAAAGTATTTCAACAACATAGTTAAATACAGGTACATCTAATATCATACAACATGAATTCTTGATTTATTAAAATTATCTCAAACTCTAGAGGATGTGTTCTAATTCTAATTATTAAATGGCAATTAAAACCAGTTCCTCGCGAGAAGGGGAGATAATCTCATGACTCGAGAACTCTCCAAATTTAACATGTTATTAAGAAAAAGAGAGGCTTATTGTATGGAGACGAGAACAGTCACAGATATGTGTTTCTGACTCAATAACCGTCAACAGCTCGACAACTGTCCAACCAAATTTACAGTAGCCAAGAGACTGAGACTTATACAAAAAAAAAGAAAGGATAGATTACATTTAAAGGCAAGATCATCTGTATCGTCGGCGTTAATTCGTATCCGAATAGTAGATTTGTAGCCAGTGATTGAGCCTCTTCATCTTGATGGGTGTGAAGTGCTCTGGTACTTGAGATGGCTGTTCAGGCCAAGGACCGTATAGAAGAGTCGGGAGCAGTTATCACAGGGGAGAGAAGGTAGAGGACGAGGAAGTGCGAATCACACTTTGCATTTTCGTCGATTGATCTTTTCTTCTCGACGTCTGTTATTTTCCATAAGAAAAGAAAATGAGCTAAGAGCAATAAGTCAGAGTGGCCAGTGGAATATTTCTGAACAACATAGACAAATACACGTATATCAAATACCATACAAGAGAGAGAGAGAGAGAGAGAGAGAGAGAGAGAGAGAGAGAGAGAGAGAGAGAGAGAGAGAGAGAGAGAGAGAGAGAGAGAGAGAGAGAGAAAGAGAATAGTCTTTTGATTGACTTTTGTCTACAATTTTCCTTCAAAATCTTTGATCGATCGAAGCTATTACGGAAGATTCTTGCACGAGAGATATCACGCAACAGGATCGAAACTGGTACATCATAGATGCAAAGGGAATTTCTCCTTCATACAACCATGCTTTGGGAAAGAAAAATCTATTAGCTCTCATAGTAAAGTACTAAAACCAAATCACCGTGAACAACTTTTACATAAATCTATATTGCAAACAGTTTTTAGGCAGACACTACAAATGTTTAGTCGGTATATAGTCAAAATAATTGTGTAACTTGTCTCTAATTGCTTGGGATCTATATCCAAGCGAGGGTTTAAATTCCTAAAACAATTACCAACAACTTCTCATAGAAAATTTCAAAACCGAATAAGTCCAACTCATCACAGGTTTACAGCTTAAACAAAAGAAAGTTCTCTTCATGCATTACCTCCTAAGTCCCGATAATCATGAGGATTTGAGAAGGTTAACTGTTTTGTGTCAGTTAGTGATTCTTTTGGGTGGAGATATGAGATTGGAAAATGGAAGGACAAATTAGCATGTATACAAAAATCAAGATGGTTTTTAAAACTTTTAAAACTTGTCCAGTATCATATTACAGAAAAAGCAATTATATGGATTTAAATTTAATTTTATCTTCTCGTTAAAAAGAACGGGGTGTGACTTTCAAAATTACGTCAATAGTTTCAGTAGGAGCGGGTATATTTCGACTTAAAAAACATTGAGCGTCATAAATTCGGTCAAATACACAAAAGTCAGGATATGTATGTATGTATGAATGTATGTATATACATATATGTATATATATATATATATGTGTATATATATATGTATGTATATATATATATGTGTATATATATATATATA
>NC_068981.1:136080221-136082581 GCF_001194135.2 Octopus bimaculoides | reverse complement strand
CAGCAATGATTATCTGAATATTTTGGGAAATTAAGTCCTTCCCACGGTTGGTGAGTGCAACTTCTAAGATGACAATGCACCTCTCAGGTGGTTAAGAATTGGTATGAAGAGCATAATAGTGAGCTACAACACAGGGAATGCCCCCCCCCCCTCAATCTCTAGATCTTAATATTATTGAGCATCTGTGGTACATCTTGGAGCGAGAAGCTAGAAGTCGTTATCTTCCACTGTCGTGTCTGCAAAAGCTGGAGCAGGTTTTGCAGGAAGAATGGCTCAAGATTCCTCTCAATGAAGTCAGGAAGTTGTATGAATCAATTCCTAGACGCATCGAAGCTGTTCAGAAAGCTAAAGAATGACCAACTTCATATTAGATAAATATTCATTGAATTTAACACGTGTTCCAATCATTTTGTTCAACTCCTGTACGTGTATGTGTTCTCTTCGTTTTTAATTATTTAGATTCGACACAGAGCTTTATCATTGGATTGTAGCTAATAAAAACATTGTCGCATTTTAAACTTGAGAAAAGTCTTGCATATTTTCAATATTCCACTTACAGATTGTATTTGTAATGTGCGAGTTAGTTGTTTGATTTCCTTATCTGGAAACCCTAGCATATCCAGATTCTCAATTAGGCAATTACACGCAAAACCAAGTACACCAATTATTATTGGTATAAATGTAAATTTATAATCTAGATCAAGAAGCTGAAGGTTTCGAGGCAGTTGTCCATAGTTATCTTCTTTCTCTTTGATTTTCAAAGAAATATTCCCGTCAGCAGGATTGTTGACCTCAATGACTATATTTACTTTTTCTTATCTTTCTCAAACAACAGTATTTAGCCTGTTATGCTTACACTTGACAGATATTTTGATGGGATTGTTCCACCAGTATTCTTTGTGCTGACGTTTATGAATATATTCAATTACAAGGAATTCTCTATATTTATATCAGGATAGTCCTTTTTCTGAATAGTATTGCGTATTGTTTATACGCCATCGTTTTATCACATAGGGAAGTAGAACATTGATGACATTTTGGGACAGCTGCTAATCACGTGTGATGTCTTCCAAAAAGATTTGACCCCATCTACATTTTCCGTTGCATCTTGAACATCCAAGGGATTCACTGTCTCTTTTGTTGATAAGGTATTTTTGTAGCAATCTCTTGTTCTTGGATTACAAATGCAAAGCTTTCGAAGTGTGATATGAAGTAGTGGTCACGATCCCAAGAGAGGCTTCGCTTCCTGTCAATACAAGTGTCATCTTTAATGCGGCCAGCTAGCAGAAACGTTAGCACGCCGGGCGAAATGTAGTATTTCATCTGTCTTTACGTTCTGACTTCAAATTCCGCCGAGGTCGACTTTGCCTTTCATCTTTTCGGGGTCGAAAAATTAAGTACCAGTTGCGTACTGGGGTCGATCTAATAGATTGGCCCCCTCCTCCAAAATTTCGGGCCTTGTGCCTAGAGTAGAAAAGGATACTAGTGTCATGTTTAAGGAATCGGGAAACATACTCACGTGTTTTTTTTGTTGTTTTTTTTTTGTATGCGGAATGTTTCACATCCAGGATTTCTTCGAGATATGTTAGTCTAGCTGTTTTGGGGGGTTGTATGGGAGATCCCCAGGAAGAGATTAACTCCTGGGGAGCTCACTTCCAGCACATAAGATATTGTTTTCTTCACTTTCCAGCACTAAGTTAATGTATTTACTTTTCCTGCTGTTGTTTAGCAAGTGCTGTCTGAGAGAGTATATGCGACATTCGAAGGCTGTATGTATGTATGTATGTATGCAGGTATGTACGTATGTATGTGTGAACGTATGCACGTATGCATGTATGCATGTATGTACATATGGATGCATGCATGCATGGATCGATAGACGAATGGATGGATGACCTTTTCTATTTTAAATTATATGAAGTCCTCTTGTAAGGAAGGAGCTAGTTTCTAACATGTACAAAACGCCAACTTTGGAACGTAGATAACAATGTCACGTTCATTTTGAGAAAGTCTTGAATATTTTTATTGTTCCACTTACAGATTGTATCTGTAACGTTACTTGAATAATTTCTTTTCCTCAAAACCTTAGCTTATCCCGATTGTCACTAATGCATTTACTCACAAAACCTAGTACACTAATTATTATGGTTATAAATGTGAATTTATAATCTACATTTTGAAGCTCAATGCTTCGAAGCACTTGTACGCATGTATGCATGGTAGTACGTACGTGCGTATGTATGTATGTATGTATGTATGTATGTATGTATGTATGTATGTATGCATGTATGTATGTATGCATACGTGTGTGTATGTATATGCATATATATTTATGTATATATTTATACATGTATTTATAT
>NC_068981.1:136067325-136078357 GCF_001194135.2 Octopus bimaculoides | reverse complement strand
TATATATATATATATATATATGTGTGTGTATATATATATATGTATATATATATATGCACATGCATATATATGTATATACATATATGTATATACATATACATATATATACATGTATATACATGAACATATGTATGTATGTATGTATGCACGTATGCATGTATGTATGTATGCGTATACATTCATGCATGTTATATGTGCATACATGTTATAAAGAAATAATTACAACGCAGAGCTGTAAACCACATTAAAATCACTGAGGAAAAGTTACTTAGCGATGCTTTTCACATGAACAACATTCATTTAAGTAAGGTATAATTTATTTAATGTAGTTGGGGGTTGTTTAATTAATTAAAATTGCACAAATGACAAACAAAGTATGTTTTAATTGTGAATTAAGAAAATCGAAAATGAGGAATATCGACAAGAGACATATTCGAAATTTAAAATCCTTTTTAAGCATAAATATGGTAGACTGAGATCCTCAGTAAGTATAATAACAACACTCGACGTGTTTCGGTTATATTAGTACTTGCCAAATTCTAAATGACAAAGAGGTATTATAATTTTGAGTGACCGAACATTGACAGGTGTGACAACTTACAAGAATAGTTGATGGGGGAGAAAGAACTGCATAGAAAAAATCTTATCGTAGGATGTGTGTTAACGTACTTAATGCTGTGCACCAAATACTGTGATTAATTTAAATTACACCTTGTAGTGATGCAGAAAAGATATTAGCTTTCGTAATTATTTGTAATTTACTTTTCTTCACCAAATGTAATAATTAAGCTAATGAAGTTTTCTCATCATTATGGCGACTTGGCAGAACGTTGGAAAATGTGCTTTACAATTTCTGTCCTGGTTATTTACATTTCTGAGCTCAAATTCCGCCATGACCAAATATCACATTTCATCGAGAACTGGGTCGATAGTATCGACTTACTTCTTTCTTCCTTTCAAATTTGCTGGCCTTGTGCATAAATCAGAAAACACCATTACGGGTAATATTCGATGGTTCTTAAGGCCACTGTCTCACAAATACTATTACAGATGATATTTTACAATTCATACAAAGATTCACCTCGATCAAGCTAGGCCCTTTCTTGATTTCCCTCTTTCCAGCAATCTAAACTTTGATTTGTGATCATAAGATACAGGCTAATGTCAAGGATTTTTAATTCTTGGACTGGGCGGCGCATTGTATCCTTTATTCAAAATATATTTCATTTCATGCCGCTCCTGTTTAGTCTGCTGTAAGTTTGAACACGCTGGTGCATCCTTTTCTCACTTCAGTTGTTACGTCCTGGATGTTAGAACAAGGGCAAGGGAGCTGAGGATGTTTCTATCACACAGATACATAAAAGAATTATCAGAACAATATTGCATGTTACCAAAATATATTTCCTCACCAGTGGGTTGGGGGAGGTCGACCGTACTTTACTTCATTAAATATGTTTAGCACATGAATGTAACCTGCATTGGCAAGAGCAAAACTTTATCTGTATGCAGCGAGTCTTTTGGATTATACTGACGAATTATAGAATAATGTTTTTAACACCTGGCAAACTCAATATTTTCACAAACAAACTGTGTAAGTGTACAGAAACTATATTCGGTTCTATTTTAACATTAGAAAATCGATATTCTGTTCACAGAAGTAGAATAAAATAAAATAAACACCAAACCTTCAATCTAGGCGTCTATAGCGCTCAAAACAGACATTTGTAATTCAACATGCCACCTTTTGATCAGATGCAGTTCAACTTAGATGTCATATAAATTAGATCGCTTCAACTAGCAAGGTCCTTGCAACAATTATAATGTATCTATTATTGCACTGTACTGCAATGTCTGTCATCTTGTGTGCAAATCAAAAGATGGAATCCCATCACACCGGAAGTATACGCTCATTTGGCCAGACATGAATACTATGACATCCAGCGTTTGTGAGTGTTTGTAACATGTAGTATCTCAGTCAGTGTGTGATAACTAATATTGACATCTCTATTCCTTTATTCATTTAACCTCTACTTATATTTATTTCTTTATTCATTTTATTTATTTATTCCTTCTTTTACTTCTTTTATTTATGTAACTCTGCATCTTTTATTTAATTATGTAACTTCCGCAGTTATACATAGTTTCTGGACTCAGAGTTATTTATCATGCCCAATCACAAAATATATAAGACGACGACGACGAAGACGATCACCACCACAAGCAACAACACCTCAACAACCGCCACTGCTGCTGCTACTACTACTACTACCACTACTACTACTACTACTACTACTACTACTACACCACACGCATACACACACGCACACGCACACGTACATGCACACGTACACGCACACGCACACACAAGATGTGTATATTTAAATGAGTGTAACTCAGTATCTGTATGTTTGTTCGTGCTCAGGCAAACTTCACTCTCCGACTTTCTCCCTCTGAATCTGTGAGATTTTTTGAAACAACAACAACAATAATAATACTATTAATAATAATAATAATAATAATAATAATAATAATAATAATGATAATAATAATAATAATGATTTCTTTATTGACTACAAAGTTTTTACATTAAAAAAAATATTATGGACGGTGCCGGGTAAAATAAAGAATGTGCGTGAATGTGTATTGTGAAGGTTTTGCGTGTAAAGAAGTTTAACATAAGAGGGAAAAGAATTCAACAATGTATAATCCTCAATATGGAAGAGACGTTCGAGGGCTGCTAATGGAAAGCCTCTATAAAAGTATGGGTGCCCTGACGTCTGGGGCAGGTGCCTTTTCTCATTTCCTTTTCTCCAGTTACAGGTGCATGTTCAGGGAAAGCCCATTCTCGTCACTCACATCCATCTTCCATCAAACTGGCTAGAGGGAAACACTTCCCTCTCTACCCTTATTTTCCTCTTCAAGTGATCAGGGATTGGCCAAGGAGAAAAGTGTTTGTCTTCAGCCCCTTTAGTCTCGTCCTCCATACAACCTCTTTCGCCATGGCCACCAGGAATATAAAAACAGCCTGTCTTACCCGGGTAAAAAAAAAGGCAGCGGGGCGATCTTCACGATAATAATTTAGTATCATCAGGGACCGCTAGGATACATAGGAAGGGTTTTGACATCTAAGTTTACTTCTTGTAGCCCGATGTTAGAACATGATGATGATGATGATGATGATGATGATGATGATGATGATGACGACGACGATGACGATACACCAGAACTATTCAATTAAAGAAATGTAATAACATGGTATTCTGTTTCAGGCGAAGGGCGTAACCCGGAATATAAAACGCCTCTTCTCTCAACACCGGACTATCTTATTTAACTAAAATGTGTACCGACACATAAATCACCAGTTTCCGCAGTCTTTGTTTCTTTTGTTTTTGAGATTTTTGTTTTTATATTGTCTATTGTTACTCGTGGATGTGTGGCAAGAAGTTTGCTTACCAGCCACATGGTTCTGGGTTCGGCCCTACAGCGTGGCACCTTGGGAAAGTATCCTTTGCTATAACCTCGGGCTGTAGTAGAAGGCACCAAAGCCTTGTGAGTGGATTTGATAAACGGAGACTGAAAGAAAGCCGTCATGTGTGTGTGTGTGTGTGTGTGTGTGCGTGTGTGTATGTGTGTGTGTGTGTGTGTGTGTGTGTGTGTGTGTGTGTGTATGAGTGTGTGTGTGCTTGACAACCGGTGTTGGTGTGTTTATCTCTCCGTAACGTAGCGCTTCGGTGAAAGGGACCGATAGAATAAGTGACAGGCTGAAAGAAAATAACTGGGGTCAATTCATTCAACTAAAAATTCTTCATGGCGGTGCTCCAGCAGGGCCGCAGTCTAATGACTGAAGCAAGCAAAAGGTAAAAGATATCCTTTATATCTGGACGGTCATGAGTGTTACTACTAACACATGGTCTGATACAGCTCGTTACAGGGTCGGGTCGTTGGCTTGCTTAGTGCAGGGGATTGCTAGAAACCCATCAGGATAAAACAGCGCTTATCAAAAACACGTATGAATTCAAAGAAAGGTTCAATGACTAATTAGCAATAGCGAAAGGACTTCGCGTGTCCAACAGCAGGGACCACTCTCGACAGATACACAGGCTATATATTTGGGCTGCCGATCCCATACCACTCAGGCCTTAGAAGGCAGCCAAGCTGGGAGGACAGCTTCAAGCATAAATGCTCACGTCTTTTGAGGGCCTGCGAAGAGACAGTAAATTGGGTCGGAAAAGAATTTGGGGCGCATCAACTTTAGTCATCCTGAAGAGAGCGTAAAAGTCAACGAAGGGGTTGTGTTTGAAGACCCTGATCCTCAGCCATGATGGGAATATTTATTCATTCAATCAATCATTAATTCATTTTTCCATGCATTCATTCACTATTTTCTGTAAACCTTTACTTCAACAACTCACCCAAAATCTATGAGTTGAAATTTTTGTTGTCTTATTTTTCAGAGCGCTCGGTTTTGTTTGCTCTGGTAGATTCTGTGAGAGCGGACAGCAGCCTGCTACCAGAGGTCTCACAGGGTCGCTTTCCACACATTATAAGCTTTGATATTTGGTTGTTAATTATGGTAGAAAACATTCAACACCCAAGTACCAATTTCAAACTCCTAGCTATCCTTAGTAGAGCAGTTTTGGGGCTTGAGCTGCTCTCATATCAATTCAAGTTTCTCTGACATATTTCTCGAACTTGGTTGTTAGTACTCCGAGTGCTACTACAACTACTGGAATTACAGATACTCTCCTCATAGTCCACATTCTTGAAACTTCGTCTGTTAGTAGTCTGTACTTTTCAATCTTTTCTAGTTCTTTGTCACTTACGCGTGCATCCCCAGGTATTGCAATATCTATAATCTTGGTTTCGTTTTCCCTTTTATTTACCACAACAATATTTGGCCTCCGAGCATCGATTAGTGAATTACATTGGATTGCAAAATCCCACAGTATCTTGTATTCCTTGTTCGCAGTCACTCCTTGTTCATATTCGTACAATTTCTGTGCTCTGCTCAGGCCGTACTTTTCCCATAGCCCCCAGTAGATGAACTTGGCCACGTTATCGTGCGTCCTTTTGTAATGTTTTTGGGCCACTTTGCTACACTCACTCACAATATGTGAGATTGTTTTGCTTCTGCTGTCACACATCCTACAAAGGGGCGATTCATTGTTCTTATCTATTTGGAACTTGGTATAATCAGTTCTCAGAGCTTGTTCCTGAGCGCTGCATATCAATGCCTCAGTGCATCCCTTCAAATGACTTTTTTTTAACCATCTCCAAATGTTGGTCTTGTGTTTTCCTTCGATTTCTCTGAGGTATTGCCCATGCAGTGATTTCATTTTCCAATTGTTTATTCTTTCTTCTTAATCTTGTTTCTTAAATGCTTGTGGGTGCATTACATTTTCGATAGGTATTATATTGTTAATCCTAACAGCAGCAAGCAAGGGTCCATTCTGCTGTTTGATGTACCATCCTAGACAATTCTTCTCATTGACAACACATATCTTGCATTCTATGAGGCCTCTTCCTCCCCTGTTCCTGGGCGCATACAACCTGTCAGTATCGCTTTTGGGGTGTAATCTCTTGTTAATTGTCATCACTATTTTTGTTGTAGCATCCCAAACTGTTCTTCTCGTTGACAACACAGATATCGTTATTATTACTATTATTATTATTATTATTATTATTATTATTATTATTATTATTATTATTATTATTATTATTATTACTACTACTACTACTACTACTACTACTACTACTACTACTACTACTACCTGTAACCTTAGGTATCCAAAAGTTTTCAACAGTTTTTCAAATGCTTAGAACCCTGTAGGAACTCTACCGGGCATTCTATTTCAATCTCCCACAGCCACTTGTCTATATATTGACTTACTGTTCCCAATGCACCAATTATTATAGGCACGACCTTTACTGTTCGCATGCTCCAAATTCTATTATTATTATTATCATCATCATCATCATCATCATCATCATCATCATCATCATTATTATTATTATTATTATTATTATTATTATTATTATTATTATTATTATTATTATTATCTCTCTCTCTCTCTCTCTCTCTCTCTCTCTCACTCTCATATGAAGGGCAACGTCATATGCTAAATTCCTCTTCTGCCTGCGATATACGACTTATCCAATCTAACAGCCAGAACTATTCATAATAATTGTAAGGTGATAAGGGAATCAATACTGTGATCGATTGCCTTATCTCTAGTTTGGCAAATATGGGGAAGACTATGCTTTGCTAAGTGACATGGTGGAGCTGTTTTTAGATGCGTAGTGGACATAATGAAATTGAGAATCCGTACGCAATAAAGACGTTTAAAACATTTGATAAAATACATGCTTTTAAAATTTGTGTTTAAATGAACATTAATATTTAATGTATATTATTATTAGATTATGAATTAACTGTAACTGGAGGCACGGAAAAATACATGATTTCTCTGCCACCCTAACCTTTAGTATTTCTGGGAGGTTTGAATGATATTGATTAAAATTTGTAAAGCACATATGATGAAATATCAATTATAGACTGTCATTCTAAAAGTGAATAGTAGTCGTAATTATAAAACTTTATTATTCAGCTCCATTTACCATCCAACCAGAAAGAATCTGTCAAATTCTTTCACGTATTCTCATTTCAGAAGCAATTCCATGGCATCTGCAATCAAATTTATTTGTCTGTCCGTTCTTTGTGATCTGAAAGAACAGCCAGAGAATTTAATATCTCTTTTGTCATTCTTGACCGAAGACATGTCTTTAATCATTTAGCTATAGAAAATGCTCATTCAGGCGTTGCAGCTGTTGCAGGAATTGCCAGTACAAATTGGCAAATTGTGTAAATCTCTGATAGTAGGTGTTTCCATCAGTTGCTTTTTCATTCCGATGCACTATGACGTCACAAAAACCCGTCTCATAGAAACTCCAAATGTCTGGAGTTCAGCTTTCACAGATTTAGTGTCAAAGCTATCGGCATGTCTTTCTGTAATAACATCGATATCTGATCAGATGCTCTTAATGTCTTTACAAGTGATTTCTTTACATCTAATCGATATCTGATCAGATGCTCTCAATGTCTTTACAAGTGATTTCTCCAGCCTTGAATATACATTTTAACTCATCTAAGTAAAATCGTGCGGCCTAGTGATTAAGGTGTTGCTCTCACAATCGGAAGAGTATAGTTTCGATTCCCAGACCAGGTGGTATGCTGTATTCTTGAGCAAAGCACTTCATTTCATGTTGCTCCAGTCCACACTGCTATAAATGAGTAACTCTGCAACGAACAGGTGTCCTGTTCAAAGGGAATGTTGTGACCTCGGTCACTTATACACCATGAAAACTGGTGTAGTGGTTAAGCGCGCGGGCTACTAAGCCCAGGATTCCGAGTTCGATTCCAGGCAGTGACCTGAATATTAATAATGATAATGATAATAATAATAATAATAATAATAATAATAATAATAATAATAATAATAATAATAATAATAATAATAAGACTAAAACAATACCTATTGTCATAGGTTCCCTGGGAATGACAGCGAAACGGGCTGATTACTACCTAGCTCAGATACCAGGAAACCCCAAAATGGCTGAAGTTCAAAAGTTCAAATTTTAAAACAAACACAATTTTCTTATGGTTTCTTAAACATTCTCTAGAACAACACTATGTACAAATCCAAATATATGGTACCCTAGGCATAACACCTACATGAACTTCTAACTTGTTGTCTCTTGAGGTCTCTGGGTGAGACTTGGATCCAGCTTGTACAAATGCAAAACAAAAGTCAAACATAAAATAATAATAATAACATCGAAAAAATCCCTTAAGAATGAGAAACCAGGTTCCAATTTTCTCCAAGACACCTGATGAAGGCTGGAGAGTATATCAGCCGAAGCGTGGTGTTAACAACAAACAAGATGAGGACAAATATCCGTTAAATGTAAATAATGTAAATAATGTACATAATTCCTCATCTCTTAAATATAGAACTGTATTGAGACAGTAATGTCCAGAGATTAATGATTGCAACTCGTCTGAGCAAAGTGTTGACCGACAGAAAAGATTATCATACTCTCGGCCTCCAAATATACTTCTCATATGGTTTTCAGCTATCAACAGAAATGTACCTTCCTCGATTCCAATTTCACTTCTTCTAAAAGCAATACATGCTCCGAGACAACATGACGTGTCTTACTTGTGATATCACAGAGGATATCACAATAAATCTTCGTACGTCATATCGTTCAAAATATGTTTTGTAATCTAAGCCGTTTTCTACCAAGTTGTTTATATTTTAGCTACTTGCAATGATTTTTATAAACAATTTTTATACAAACACAAGAGCTAACTGAAGGTTACTCCGAAGATGAAATTAAAGCTTCCCATTTGAGCTTCGCGTTCAATTACCTATACGGCTCTGAATATCAACAACCAATTGTATCGGTACACATTTTGGCCAGCGGTCGAATAGGACTGAATAATTATTATCAGCTCATCATGAGCAAGCAACGTTTATCCTATATCTTGTAGCACTCAAAAGATATGATAGGTGGTAATTTATTTTCAGACGCTTCCATCTTTTTTTACCCAACTTACCTAGCAAATTTTTCTTCCTTGGCGAATACTTAAAAAAGCAACACTCCGTTTACTGTTATTCAAATCAGATATTGTCATAAGTTGTATTTCAGCTTCATTCACGCTCAGATTTGAATTATACACCCAATGTGTTGCTAAACCTTTCAGCTGTAGTTCATCCGAACGCTTCGGTACCCCAGATTTTTACCGAGCATGTTGTTCGAACTGCCGAATCCCCACCCACTCCGCTTTTGCGGTTGCTTAACTGTAGCTGCAGTCTTGAGAGTGCGTCTATGACAGCTGAAAATATTGTAGGAGATGTTATGCGTGGAAAACAAAACAAAATACCCAAAGATATTTCTCATGGGTGATCATAAAGTAAGTTGCTCTTCGTTGAATGCATCAGAAAGTCTTCCAGCAATAATTGTGCCTATTCACCAAGTACAAATTATTACAAATTCAGCCGCCATTAAAAACAGTTAATTACATAAACCTTGGCTCAGATACTTATCTACACTAGCTTTGTTGAACTATCTAACAAGATTGGACTAAGCTTTTTCATTTGTACTAAGTCATACAATCTAGATGATTCTACATTTTCTTGTATGGTTATTCCCTACCGGTAATTTTAACTCAGTAATTTTTACTCTGCATTTACGTTCAGAGCTCAAATTCTGCTGACGCTAACTTTGTTTACATCTGTTTTCTTTCAACGATTCTATAATGTTATTACATTTAGGAAAGAGTATACTCATTTCAATAACAGCGCAGCAGCATTCAGAGAATTATTTTGCCCAATGAGCTAAAAAGCATTTCTCCAATTACAAAATCCTTGTTAAAAACGCGTTTTTTATAACTCTAATATGCAGTATTTTTGAATTTCCATTATACTTTGCTCATAAAACTTATTTCTAATTTTAGTACAAGACAAGCAATTTGGGGGGGGGGGGAAGCAGGTCGATTACATCGACCCCCATACTTGACTGGTAGTTTATTTTATCGACACCAAAAGGAATGAAAGGCAAAGTTAACTTCAGAATGATTTAAGCTTAGAACGTAAAGTGCCGGAAGAAATGCTTCTAAGCATTTTGTCCAGCGCGCAAACGGTTCTGCCCGCTTACCTCTTACTTTGAGCATAGAAATAAAAATCCATAATTGTAGGTTTAGTAATTATGATCGGAGTCAAAAAGCATTAAACCAAATAGGCCGAAAAGAACGTTCCTGGATTCCAAATGTTCCGCTAAGGAAACGTAAAATTCATTGGTTGAATTGCGTGAGTGGGGCGTCTTCAATAGCTGATTGTGGTGATACTGATTATGACAATCAAATGGAAACTACTGCAACAAAAATGGCCTGCCTCCCTACAAGCTTCTGCTTCTATCTGAAATTGTACAGTACGGTTTTGTTTTAACAGAGGATGAACAGGGACCATTAGGGCTTGTTCGTTTTGCTCGTCAAACGTTTAACCTTGCTAAAGTTGGGCATATCTGAAATTGCTTAGTGTTCTTATTAAACGTAGTTTTTCTTTTTAACAAAACAAGACTACTTTTCCACGTATATTCGCCATTTTTCCTCATCACATTTACCGGACAATTCGCAAACTCGTTTAAGCCTATAATATCGTATATGAATACGTATGTAGCCGATATTGGAGTGAGTTCAGAGCTAGCAGAAAACTGAATAATAACACCGTTTCTAATAGTCTGGTACGAGCGTACATACAGTTATATTCTCTCTTCACATAATTCTTGTTCAGAATAATATTTTTACTGAATGTTATAAACATGTCATTAAGATTTATAATTAAGATTTCCGAGAGCCAACCATAATTACAATTTTAAAAAGTCATATTTCACATTCACTTGTGGAATGTTACCCGAAAAACTTAAATGAGTTTTTCTGGAAATGGCAATTTTCCAAAGATGTTACCGTAACCTGTATATTTTCGCGTGTGACATATTCTGTTGTTATAATCAATTCACTAATGGAGCCGTTTTAAATCATGTAAGCTCTTTTCCAGTATTTAGAAATAATTTATGTCTGAAAGGACTAATTGATAGCTAAGATAATAGATATTTCCATTATAAACAAAACAAAACTTAATTTATACGGAAATCAATTACAAGGTTAGTAAAACCGTAGAATCCAGTGAAGACAGAGTCAGAAAAAAAAAACTATTTAAATAGTAGAATATATTTTATGTTGTAGGAAAGAAGGAAAGTCTGACGTTTTGGACACAAAGTCCTTCAGAGGTAGGGAGGGAGAGAAAGGAGGGGGAGAGGAAAGGGTGAGAGAAGAAGGAGAGCGAGAGAGAAGAAGGAGAGCGAGAGAGAAGAAGGGGAGAAGGAGAAGGAGAAGCAGAGAGGGAAGGAAGGAAGGAGGGTGAGGAAAGAGAGAGAGAGAGAGAGAGAGAGAGAGAGAGAGAGAGAGAGA
>NC_068981.1:136062324-136066713 GCF_001194135.2 Octopus bimaculoides | reverse complement strand
GTAGGATCGCGGTTTCGATTCCCAGACCGGGCGTTGTGAGTGTTTATTGAGCGAAAACACCTAAAGCTCCACGAGGCTCCGGTAGGGGTGGTGGCGAACCCTGCTGTACTCTTTCACCACAACTTTCTCTCACTCTTTCTTCCTGTTTCTGTTGTGCCTGTTATTAAAAGGGTCAGCCTTGTCACACTGTGTCACACTGAATATCCCCGAGAACTACGTTAAGGGTACACGTGTCTGTGGAGTGCTCAGCCACTTGCACGTTAATTTCACGAGCAGGCTGTTCCGTTGATCGGATCAACTGGAACCCTCGACGTCGTAAGCGACGGAGTGCCAACAATAAGCAATAGTGCAGATGCAGAAATAAACATAATAAAGTCTTTGCTGGGGAGTGAGAGAGGGAAAAAAAGTTAGAGTCTGTATGAAGAGAGTCGGATGTGATGCGAGTAGCGTACGAGCTGTTCTACGTAGGAGGATGTAGATTGTGAGAAGAGTGAAAATTTGTAGCCAGATCTAGGTTAGTTGAAATAGTGAGGGCTACGTAAGTGCCGCGTGGGATGAGTAAAATAACTAGGCAAAGAGACGAGGAACAACAGAACATATACATGGCCATACAGAATAAGGGAAAGAGAGATGGGAGAAGGTGAATGTTCGGAATAATGAATCAACAGATATTAGACGGTTAAAAATAATTTTGAAGAACAGTTAGGCTATGAGGAAATAGAACTGAGTGGAGTGCTCAGAAAAGTGAGACAAAAACGTACAGAGAAAGGATAGAAAAGTGCTGTAGTCTATGACAAGAGGTTGCGTGGTGGTAGAGGGTTAAAATATAAAAATAGAACATAGAAGCAGATAAACTATCCACAAGAACTGCATATACATATAAATGCACACACGCTCGTATACACAATACATACACAAGTATATCATTATTGTTTTATATTCAGATTGCTAATCCTTAGTTTTATATCCATCAAACTGAATATACAAAGGGGTGCTGGAAAGTTCCTGGCTTTAAGGGTATCTCGAAAGGCCTGGTTGGGACCCCAACATTTCGAGTTCTTTTACAAGGCTTAGAAAAACTGAAGGGCCGCTGCAATAAGTGCTTGAATCTGAGACGGGAAAACGTTGAATAAAATCATAATTAACTGATCCTCCTGTATTTTCTTTTACCCAAAGCCAGGGACTTTTTAGCACCCCTTGGCAAAACTAGACACCATCTTTGGTCACCTCACTGGCTTGTTATTAGAACTCCGGCGAGAGGGACTAGTCCAGCTAGACAGAGAAGGTTGTTAGGACTGGGCTCAAATGAAGAGTGGTGGTGAAAGATATATTCTAAGGCTCATGTAGAATGACAGTGTATAGGAATTTAAGATTCTTTGTGAATAGGGATTGCGAGGGTCCGGAAAAGACGGGCATGGTTAGAATCTTTGATATGTGAGGGCAGTGTAAGGCAGCGAACTGGCAGAATCCTTGGTACGCCGGACAAAATGCTTAGCATTATCTCATCCGACCTTGCGTTGTGTTCAAATTTCTCCGAGGTTGATTTTACCTTTCGTACTTTCGGGGTCGATAAAACAAGTACCAGTTATACACGGGTGAATGTAATCGACTAGCCTCTCCTCACAACAAACTTCATGCCTTGTGCCTATAACAGAAAGAATGTGTAAAGGCAGGATGGTGACTACGATTCTATCAGTAAACTGCTTATTTTCTAATAATATTCGCAATACAAGCAAATAATGATAATAATATCTTTTTTTACTTCATCATTCACCCGCCGCAAACAAATACAGGTATCCACTATAGCATATTTAAACCTTTTTAATTACCATAGCTATGTTCCTGTAGTTATGTTTCTATTGTCTTACTATTACACCTTAATCAATGGACTACGTTGAGCCTCGTCGTCTGACAAACTATTTTTACGTCGTGCCGCATTATTATTTTAAATGAAAGATGGAACACTGGGTTTTCTTCTAAGACTGTAATTGCTTCCTATACTTGTCAAGATCAGATATAGTTAATGTTAGTTAGTGAGCTATTATTTCCTTTTCATCAGTACAGTAGAAGTATCAATGAATTAGACTCCCACCTCGCTATACAAATCCGTTGGCCTTAACTTAACTGTTCATAATTTATACTAAATTATATATAGAATTCTATAGCTGTTGTTTGTATATTTACCCCTGAACTACTTATAGAAAAGTGTGTCTTCTTTGCCATCTGCCGTCATTCATCTACACTTAAGTACTACAGGCATTTACCAATTGACAGTTAACTGAAGTTTCAGATGCATGTTGTATGTTGATATTCAGAGAGAGAAAGAGAGAGAGAGAGAGAGAGGTGGGTTAGCCAGAAGGATTTGTTATTAACGAATGGTAAACTTTTTAATGAGATTTTTAATAAGTTTGTTACGCCGTCAGCCACAAGAAATATATATATTTATTCCTATTGAAAGACATGGAATGTTATGAATCAAGACTAATTAAATCAATGATACAAACACATTGAGCTACTGTTATATTCATCATAAGTACAGAGTTATTTTTAGCTACAAGGTTTGTGTGTGTGTGTGTGTGTGTGTGTGTGTGTGTGTGTGTGTGTGTGTGTATGAAATGTATATTACATTTATTACTAGAAATACAGCGTTACAAATTTATATTGAAAGAAAATTATGAAATCATAAAAAGACAGATTTTCGTAACACTGTGTTTGTAACCAACATTAAAAATCTTCCACCTCTCTCCCTTTCACTCTCTTTCCCCATGTGTGTGTGTGTGTGTGTGTATATATGTGGTGATGTGTTGTGACTTGTTACGAACGCCATCCACATTTAATTAATTTTAAAAATATAATCCAATTATGGCTGTAAAGCAAAATTAACTTTTACTATTTTATTTTTGACCATATTAAAATTAAACAAAGTTAATAATCCATTTAACACATTTCAAATTTGAAGTTTGTGTTAATGCGAAACCTGGCTCTGAACTTCACTCTATTCCCAAGACAATGTCGACACAGCATTGAATTTACCGTGATAGAAAGCAGCTTGTCAAATTCTATTTTCTCTCTGTTTTTTTTTATGTTTCTTTGGTAAAATGCGTTTGTTCTTAATAAGTGGTTACGATCTTGAAACCAGTTAAATACACTTTCACTTTAATATTCGAGTCACTAATAGGTAACAAGTGATATCTAAAAAGGCATGTCAGTCCGCCTCATAATCCCAACAGACCAAATGGAAAAGGCGATGCCCCAGAGCAAGGGAAATGTGCTGGAACAGCCACTCTGACTTACAAGGCTCACACTTGGATGCGGTCCAGAAGCCTAGAATGCTGGAGGTCTTTATTGTCACAGTCTCGACTACAAACCTATTAGAGAGCGACCGATATTTTGACAGTTTGCCCTTCGCAACCTGACGAGCAACGGGGCTTGAGCTGGTAGCTGGACTCACCTGCTGGTACTCTTTTTAGAGCTGTCAAACCGGGCCTCTAGGTGTCGGTGGCTTATCCCGACGTAGAAGTGGTTGAGATCACGACAATCTCCTTTACGTTCTGAGTTCAAATTCAGCTGTGGTCGACTTTGCCTTTCATCTTTTCGGGATCGATAAAATAAGTTCCAGTCAAGTACTGGGGTTGATGTGATCGACTTATATCTCCCCAACTCTTTTTTTCTGTCACAGTCTCCTGCTGGCTACATTGATTGGCTCTTCTCAGGACTTCAGAGTTTGTAGTTAAGTCCCTGTAGATGATCTTGAATATTTTGCGTAAATACCATTAGTGAAATACATTCAACCTCAGATTGATCTTGGCAATCATTTTCCAAGTGTCTCCTGCGTAGATCGCTGGTGGCAGATCAATCGTATGAAGATCCTGGTACAGCAGGATCTTCATACGATTGCAAACCGAAGTGCTGGCCTAAATCAGCACTTCGGTTGAGTGTCTGATTACTGAATGCATATATGGGTATAGGACGTCAACAACAGTGTAAACAACATGAAATACGAAAACAAACGAGTTAAATACGCATACAACGAGAGAAAAATGGAAAACAGGACAAGTAAACACAGAGAACGACTCTTCATCAGTTGTCGGCTGTCTATCTACTCCTCATTTCGTGCATTCAACGACAATATGAGTCTTCAACTACAGTTGCTCCCATAAATTCCAAAATAACATTTAGGATTTATGGAAGGTCAAAGTTGGGAACAAAAACAGGGCATATACATTGATGTGCAATTAGCTAAGCTGGCCGGAACTTCGAAGTAACTTTCAACATCACTTTGTATAATAATTATAAATTTGTACTCTACTGAAATATATAGTAACCCAGCAGATTAATGTAAAATCGTTTTTATTATAACCGAACATAAAAGCAAACATAAACATTAAT
>NC_068981.1:136059766-136061867 GCF_001194135.2 Octopus bimaculoides | reverse complement strand
TATATATGAACAAGAGCATCAAGAGCATGTGTTTACATACATCTGGTATCCGACATGTTTGAAACTTCGGATTTTCAAAGCCAAGAATTTGCTTTTGCTTCTGCCTTGTTGATTTTTCGACAATTAGGCGGTTCAGCAGTTAAACTGTTTATTTAATGGAACATATCTTCGACAATACTTATCTGTTCATCGCTTTACTGTACCAACATTTACTACGTTAAGTTTACTGTTGTAGATAAAATAATTTTACAGATGATCTTTGCTGAAAACGAATTTAAACAACATTGTCTATCCATAAACTCACCAAACGCATCATGCGGTTAATTTAAGGCAAAGTATACCACCTGCTTGGGTGGTGTGCGTGCGTATGTCCATGCACACATACACAAACACACGCACATACACGCATATATATATATAGCTAGCTAGCTAGCTAGCTAGATAGATAGATAGAAAAGCATTTATGTACTATTCACCACGCACACATATATATATATACGTATAGTTGCACGCATACATGAATGTGTGCGTACACATATATACATATATAGAATACATACATTCATACTCACACACACACGTGCATATACATATATATATATGTGTGTGTGTGAGTGTGTGTGTGTGTGTGTGTGTGTGTGTGTGTGTGTGTGTGTGTGTGTGTGTGTGTGTGTGTGTGTGTGTGTGTGTGTGTGTGTGTGTGTGTATACTGCTGTTAAAAATATTCCACACAAGTCTGGTGATATGGTCCGTGACGGTTCGACCAACTCGCGCAGGTCTCTCTCGTACGAGGGTAATCAAGAGTACCGAAACCGCCCCCACCCCCTGGCCGCTGTCAAACCGGGCCTCTAGGTGTCGGTGGCTTATCCCGACGTAGAAGTGGTTGAGATCACGACAATCTCCTTTACGTTCTGAGTTCAAATTCAGCTGTGGTCGACTTTGCCTTTCATCTTTTCGGGATCGATAAAATAAGTACCAGTCAAGTACTGGGGTTGATGTGATCGACTTATATCTCCCCACCTCCACCCCGAAATTTCTGGCCTTGTGCCAAAATTGGAATCATTATTATATCGGTATCGAATGGATAAAAGACCAAACTGACCTCAGCGACACTTAGAAACAGAATGTTGCTGCTAAGCATTTTGTCCGACGTGCTCGCCTTCCACTCGCATACACAAGTACACCTACCCACACACTTATATACCTCACACACAGACGTATCCCTTGGGTATATTATCAAGAACTAAGATATATTAAAACATAGCTTATACGCTTATATTTTAATATAATAATATATCCTAGTTCTTGATAATATACCCATAAAACATAGCATATAAGCTTATATTAGTGAAGGCGCAAGCCTCAGTGGTTAGAGCGTCGGGCACACAATCATGAGGTAGTGAGTTCGATTGCTGGACGGGTTGTGTGTTGTGTTCTTGAGCAAAACACTTTATTTCATGTTGCTCCAGTTCACTCAGCTACAGAAATGAGTTGCAACATCACTGGTGCCAAGCTGTACCGGCGTTTGACTTTCCCTTGAATAACATCGGTGGTGTAGAGAGGAAAGGTGGGTATGCATGGGCGACTGCTGGTCTTTCACAAATAGCCTTGCCCAGACTTGTGCCGGTGCAATTCCATGGTCATTCATGACCCTTTTAAAGCTTATATTATTATGTATCTTAAGAGGAATGTGTTATATCGAGGATATATTAAATCAAGAATAAATCACACATACGGTAGGGATGTATAACTTTCTCGAATATTTTTGTCTCTGTACTTCTTGATCCCATTCCCCAACTTTGAAGAGGGCGGCCCAGTTTGCATTGAACAAATACTTATATTTTTAGATCAGTTTAATTTAAGACTAACATGTCAACCATGAATGATATATCCGAGATGATATAACAAATTCTTATCTAAATAGGTCGCTCTACACCAGTATAGGTAGGGACTTTTTATCATTATTATCACTACTACTACTACTACTACTACTACTACTACTACTACTACTACTACTACTACTACTACTACTACTACTACTACTACTACTAAAGTGGCGAGCTGGCAGAATCGTTAGCACGCCGGACGAAATGCTTAGTGG
>NC_068981.1:136058750-136059756 GCF_001194135.2 Octopus bimaculoides | reverse complement strand
CGACTTAGCCTTTCATCCTTTCGGGGTCGATTAAATAAGTACCAGTTGTGCACTGGGGTCGATGTAATCGACTTAATCCCTTTGTCTGTCCTTGTTTGTCCCCTCTATGTTTAGCCCCTTGTGGGCAATAAAGAAATAAGAAACGTTAGCACGCCGGACAAAATACTTAGCAGTATTTCGTCCGTCTTTATGTTCTGAGTTCAAATTCCGCCGAAGTCGACTTTGCCTTTCATCCTTTCGGATTCGATAAAATAAATACCAGTTGAGCACAACGGTCGATGTAATCGACTTACTCCCCCCCCCCGAATTGCTGGTACTGTGCCAAAATTTGAAACAACTATTATTTCTTTATTACGCAGTGTAGATGGAAAATACACTGAAGTATTTAGGCATCTGTCAAGCCACAACAAACACCCCAGCCAAATAATACTTATCTTAAAATGTATGCTGTACTTATCAAGGCTGATTTTTGTATGACATCAATCTTGCATAGTATTTCCAACCGCTTTAAGAAGTGACGAAGTTTCAGTGGGTTTGACACTAATTCCCTGATCACAGCTGGTATCACTTTTACATTACTCTCCCGCATTCCAAACAGTCTTATCATATTCACTTTCAGGTCGGAGACTTGATGATTTTTTTTCAACCTCTTTACTCGCAATTTTCATGTTATTTGGTACGGCTACGTCAATCATTATTATTATTATTATTATTATTATTATTATTATTATTATTATTATTATTATTGAGTGAGAGAGCAGTGCATAACCATCAAAGTGACACTGGGGTAAAATATACGAAGCCCATTATGCCCATCATAACTAACCGTCTGATAAGGGTATACTAGGCGCATGCATCACAACCATATGAGCGCGACATGGTGATCTCATATCAAGATAAACAGCGCATGGCCTCGCAGGTGGGGCCCAGTTAAAATTTTCTTCAGGTCGAGTAGCCCATCCCGCTCAAAAGGTCCCTGAATAAGGTTTGTTTAAGGATGTTGAGC
>NC_068981.1:136057476-136058365 GCF_001194135.2 Octopus bimaculoides | reverse complement strand
TATATGTTTGACTTTCGCTTTGTATTTGCACAGGTTGACTCCAAATCTCACCTAGAGACCTCAAGAGACAAGTTAGAAGTTCAAGTTCGTGTTAAGTCTAGGGTGTTATACATTTGGTTTTGCACATAGTATTGTTCTAGAGAATGTTTAAGGAAACATAAGAAAATTATAAGTTTGTTTTAAGATTTGAGATTACAGGGACAATATTTTACATAGGATATGGGCAGTTCCCATGAGCACTATCTTTTGAATTGCTGCCATTTGGGGGTTTCCTGATATCTGAGCTAGGTAGGAATCAACCCCTTTTGCTATCATTCCTAGGGCACCTATGACAACAGTTATTGTTTTAGTCTTAAGGCTCAACACATTGCCAATTTCTATTTCAAGATCTTTATACTTGTTCAGTTTTTTGGTAGGTCTTGAAAGATACATTTATGTCGATTGGGACAGTCATATCAATGGGGAGGCATGATTTTTGTCTGAAGTCTTTCAATATAATGTCTGGCCTATTAGCATCTTTCTGTCAGTTTGAATGGGGAAGTTTCAGAGGAGTGAGACGTGACCATTTTCAAGCATTGGAGGTGGTTTGTATTCCCACCAGTTTTTATCATAGGGCAGGTCCAGGTTTTTGCAAGTTACCCAGTGAATATACTGTGCTGCTCTGTCATGCATGTTGAGCTACTCTGTTGGCGCAAGAAGACTGTACATGGAGACAACATGATCAATGGTTTCATTTTGTTGTTTACATACACGACATGTTGGGCAGCTGCTTTCTTTAATATGTTGGCCTAGTAGTTCCTTGTAGATAGGCATTGATCTTGGGCTGCTATGATAAACCCTTCTGTTTCTGATTTTAAGCCAGAGACTAATCATTGATGGGTAAGGGCTT
>NC_068981.1:136052959-136057466 GCF_001194135.2 Octopus bimaculoides | reverse complement strand
CCCTTCTGTTTCTGATTTTAAGCCAGAGACTAATCATTGATGGGTAAGGGCTTTGTCAACATCGGCATTATTAGCTCTCTTTGGGTATTTACCATTGACAGGTTTTTCTTGCCATTTTATTATTATTACTATTTAGATTGGGAAATCTTAGAGGATTTTCTTAGTCTCCGACTCCGCCACTCTCTGCGGTTTGTGCTCATACCACGTCTTGCCTCTCTCTAGCCCCCCACTTTTCGCAGTTTCCGATGTAGCACTTTCGCTACCTGGTAGTGTCGCCACAACTTGTAGTGGTTTTGGGCAAGTCTAGGGCATTCGTTCGTGATATGGGAAATGATCTCATCTTCTCTATTGCAGATGCAGTACGGCGGAGACACTTGCTCATTCCTCAGGTTGACCCTCCGGTTCGTGGTCAAAGCTTGGTCCTGCACTGCCAGTATAGTGCCCTTGGTCTCTTTTTTAGTGTTCCTTTCATCAGCCGATCCCATCTACTTTCTCCAGCAACCTCTGTTGTACATGAAATTGATTGAGTACTCCATTGTATTTCTTCCTTTGTTTTCCCTTTTTTTCTGCTCTCATTATTATGATTATTATTAGGCGCAGGAGTAGCTGTGTGGCAAGTAGCTTGCTTACCAACCACATGGTTCCGGGTTCAGTCCCACTGCGTGGCTCCTTGAGCAAGTGTCTTCTACTATAGCCTCGGGCCGACCAAAGCCTTGTGAGTGGATTTGGTAGACAGAAACTGAAAGAAGCCCGTCGTATATATATATATATATATATTTATTCATATGTGTGTGTGTGTATGTGTGTGTGTGTGTGTGTGTGTGTGTTTACGTCCCTATAACTTAGCGGTTCGGCAAAACAGATCGATAGAATAAGTACTAGGCTTACAAAGAATAAGTCCTGGGGTCGATTTGCACGACTAAAGGCGGTGCTCCAGCATGACCGCAGTCAAAGGACTGAAACAAGTAAAAGAATAAAAGAATAAAAGAGTAGTAGTAGTAGTAATAGCAAATTACAACTGACATTTGCAGTTATCCTGTTTATCTGTACATAAGAGACAAATAGTGAGATGGGAAAATAAGGGATCCGCCATCACATTATCATCTATTTATAGATAAATACAGCCGCGAGACAATACACTCCGACCTTTAACTGTTGCTTTTTTTTTCTAGTCACAAATCTTATGTTCCAATGAACATGTGAATTACGAAGAACTATCTATATAGGAATCAGGGACCTGCCGTCTGGATTAGACAAAATATAATATTGATTAAATATAAACAAAATTTATTTCGTATGTGTATTTGGTGTGCAAGATTCTTGATGTGGATACGTGTGTTTGAAGAAATACTATTTAACCAGTGCGTGTGTTTATTACCGGCACAATGCCTTTCCCAAGGTTTAATAGTAAACAAAATTTATGTTTTCTTATTATAAAAATGCTAATTTATGCATTGATTTAATGTATAAGTCAAGTCAATGGTTGAAATTTTGATGTTGGGACAAGCATAATTTTCATTAAGTTTCGATTTGTATATGTATGCATATATCCTCGTTTATCACGGGTGCTTGTTTCTAAAAATAGTGTTAAATGAATCAGTGATAAATAAAAGAACATAGAGAGAAACTGTTTTGTTCCAGTGTTGATGAGATAAGTCAGAAGGAAACGGTTGTAACATCAATGGTCGAGGTACCTGACCGGGACAGGACGGGGGAGAGAGGAAGTGAGGGAAGCAATACCAGGGTCGTCCTCTTTCGGCCTGGTGCACTCGCCGTGAACGGGCGTCAGCGGAGCGAGCTCGCGGGATTGGTAGTAGCAGCTGCTTATATTAGGTGCGACTGGTAGGGCGCGTGTTTTGGACTTAGTACAGCTGGGCGGCCAATAGCGAGAAGGTAGGTGAATCTTATCTTATTTCCCCGCATTACAGTTCCCTCGTACATTTCCAATATCCCAAGTTATCCTGAACATTGTGAATGGTCAATGAGGCGCGCTTTTGCGGTGCAAGTAGAACCTGTGACTGATTCTCGACCCGAGATATCACATCAATTCGCGATAAGTGTAACACAGTTCGCAGTGATTAATGAGTCAGCGAAACAAGAATAAATGTACTACGTGCAATTCCTATTAAATCTATGTGCTGTAGGCTGAGTTCTTGAGAGCATTAAACAGAGTAGCATGGAAGCAGAACAATATCAGTTGTCGCTCAATATCATTACAAAATCGTGAATGTGAGCGAGTGGGATTATATAACATATTAAACAGGGTGTCCACAATCAAGCTTTAGAATTTGAAAAATCTAGGATAACTCACCAGGTTGTTCACATGGACGTGCTTCTAATAAAAGTTTATTCGTTTGCCTGTTTTCCAATTAATTTCTTTTTGAACTTTTCAAATTAAGATAATTTATGGACACCCTGTATGTGCAAAGTTTCTAAAACATTTTACTTTATGCGGGTGTATAAAATATAAAAAATTGATGTATGTATGTGCGTACATTTTTATATGCTTGTATAAATATCTATGTACGCATTCACGCACACACACAGAGATGCATACATACATACTTACACACAGATTCCCTCGCATATATGTGTGTGATATATAATAGTAATAATAATAATAATAATAATAATAATAATAATAATAATAATAATAATAATAATAATGCGGATAAAAATCCAAATTTACAGGTAAAAACTCAATTAAATTCAATTTATCAAAAATCAAAATTAAATTAAGTTTCACATTATATAATATATAAATATATAATTTAGAGAAAAGAACCACAGTCACATATAGAAAAAATTAGGTATTTTCATATACATTAATTTGTTATTTATTGTTGGTTGATATATACATTCATTTTATTATTACTGTTGTATTTTGACCTAAAGATTAGCTATACTTTTGAAAAGAATTGATTTCCGATCGATTTAATCGATTTGATTATATTTTATTTTCTATTTGAAATTTGGTTATGAAACACGTGTAGTAGTTTTATTATTATTATTATTTTATGAATTTTATTATACATATTTATTGTGTATTTACTTATTAATTTTTCTATATGTGACTGTGGATTTTCATGGATGAGTTCATGAACTTTGATTCTTTTCTCTCTCTATATATAAATTAATAGTAGGAGATGGATTTTGTACTAGACTTTTATTAGGTCCAACATATGTGCCGGTGCTCTGCTCGACATTTAAACACACTAATCTAATTATACGTATTTGTCTAAATTTTCTATTATTATATATATATCAGAGTGAGTGCGTGGTATGCATTACGTATATGTATAAATTAATATTCTTTTGATGTCAAAATATTTTTAGACATTTTCTCATCGTGATATGGGTTAGCAATTTATTTTAGTGATACTTACTACCTACGCTGAACATCTACTCGTAACTCGTGCCGTGCAGAAATCTAATTTCACGGAATACATTTACAACCTTATGTGAAGTTCGGAATTTAGTATAATAGT
The DNA here is from genome assembly GCF_001194135.2 of Octopus bimaculoides. Taxonomy (NCBI): domain Eukaryota; kingdom Metazoa; phylum Mollusca; class Cephalopoda; order Octopoda; family Octopodidae; genus Octopus; species Octopus bimaculoides. The sequence goes on along the minus strand of NC_068981.1, from coordinate 136,053,978 downwards.
GAAGCTACGACTGGTGGTTCTCTCCATATTTCTGAAATACCATTGCGGTTAATTATGTCTGACTTACAGTTAAAATGCATTTGCTTTAATGCTTTTTGCCTTGTAATGACACCGAATACAGCTAAAATCCAATCATTTTATTCGCTCGTTATTATTGGGAGTGTGGTGTTTTCAAGCACCTCATCTATAGAGTCCTATCAGAAGCAACCGTCATTATACTTTCCAGCTGGATTACCAAGCATTACCAACTGAGACTATGGGTATTATCCAACAAACTTGTTCTTAGTCTACCCCTTAGATCTCCTGCCAGTTGGATCGGCTTGATTGAATCCGTCTCTTTCCTGCAGCAGTCTAATCACGTCTTTTGTGTCGGTGCTGTGACCTCCCAATCTGGAGACGTAGTTGCTTTACCTGGAAAAACTCATTGATCACCGAGTTATGTATGTCCCCTGTCGAGTAATATCACTCCAGAAAACTTTCGGGGGAATCTCATTTCGGTTGCTTTTATTCGCGATCGAATTCTTTCGCTCATTATCCACCATTCGGGAATCAGCGTAGAACATATAATGGGAGCGGACTGTGTTCATTATAACGACAAATATATGACCACAAGATAAAGGACTAATTTTTCTAGGAAATAATTTTCAGTCACTATCCTGAAGAGGCGACTTATTTCCTCTTACATCATTTTTGTTTTTCATTTCTTACGTTCATTCATTAGAAGATATAATGATGAAAAAGAAACAGTGAATTATCTGGAAATTAATTAGCAGTTTGACATTAAGGTCGCGAATACCACTGACTAAACGAAAAACCCCACGATCTATCTAGTTTTATATCCGTTTTTCAGTTTATCAGTCCATACAGGTATATGTAGTGTATTGATACGTAGACACACACAAACGTATATGTATGTATGTAGGTATGTATGTCTGTCTGTCTGTCTGTATGTATGTATGTATGTATGTATGTGTATATGTATGTATGCATGCATGTATGTATGTACACATATATATACA
>NC_068981.1:136048494-136052462 GCF_001194135.2 Octopus bimaculoides | reverse complement strand
TGTATATTTAAATAGTGTGTATGCGTATGTGATTTGTGTGTGTGTGCGTGCGTGTGTGCGTGTTTGTCTGTGTGTGTGTGTGTGTGTGTGTGTGTGTGTGTGCGTGCGTGCGTGTGTTTGCTTATTTATTCCATTTACCGACATCTTGCTTCTTTAAATATATTCTCTTGCGCAGGTTGAACTTTCTAAAAAAGAAAAGAAAGAAAAAAAAAGAAAATAATTAACAAAAAAATCTATTTGCCGTAACTGTCTGATATTCTCATCTTATTGTTTTGCAATAATTACAAAAGTATTTTGACTCCTCTACTCAAGGCGATAGTTTTCATGAGACAACATGGTTGTTAATTACATTGATCCAACAAAAATACGAATTTCCGATCAGATTTTACAGGTCTATGAGAGGAACCAACATGTGTGCATTTAGAAAGACTACGAGAAAAATAATGAGAGTTCAATAACTTATCCTACTGAAGGTTATATGGTTAGGAAATAACTTAGCCCTCTCAGACCTGGATCCCTGTATCTAACTTTACCATCCATTAGGACTCCCAAGTAAAAATATGAATAGGCTCTGGCGTGGTTGTGTGGTACGGAGCTTGCTTCCCAACCACGAGCTTGATTCCTAACCACGAGGTTTCGGCACCTTGGGTAAGTATCTTCTACTAAAGCCTCGGGCCGAGCAAAGCCTTGTGAGTGAATTTGGTAGACGGAAACTGAAAGAAGCTCGTATATGTTTGGATGTGGGTGGGTGTATGTGTGTGCGTGCGTATCTTTGCGTCTGTGTTTGTCCCCCACCACCGCTTGACAACAAGTGTCTGTGTGTTTGCGTCCCCGTAACTTAGCGGTTAGGCAATAGACATCGATAGGATAAATACCAGGCTTTTAATAAAATAATTCAGGGCGGTGCTCCAGCATGGCCTCTGTCTAATGACTGAAACAACTAAAACATAAAACGATAAAAGATAAAGGTTGCATGCACAGTTGAAGAGTAACGGCTGCAGGCAACGTAATGGACAGAATCAGCTGCGTTTTCTTTTATACGTGTGTGGTTCATTACCACTTTACCTGGAATCCGGTAGAGATTACGTTTAACCTATTCCCGCTATGGGGAGGCGCAATGGTCCAGTGGTTAGGGCAGCGGACTCGCGGTCGTAGGATCGCGGTTTCGATTCCCAAACGGGCGTTGTGAGTGTTTATTGAGCGAAAACACCTAAAGCTCCACGAAGCTCAGGCAGGGGATGGTGGCGAACCCTGCTGTACTCTTTCAACACAACTTTCTCTCACTCTTACTTCCTGTTTCTTTTGTGCTTGTAATTCAAAGGGTCAGCCTTGTCACACTGTGTCACGCTGAATATCCCCGAGAACTACGTTAAGGGTACACGTGTCTGTGGAGTGCTCAGCCACTTGCACGCTAATTTAATGAGCAGGCTGTTCCATTGATCGGATCAACTGGAACCCTCGATGTCGTAAGCGATGGAGTGCCAACAACAAGAATTCCCGCGATAGCGGGAGTACGGCCTGACAGGATTGTAACAGAAATGGGAAGCGTCAGTTAGATTCTGAGATTACATCTTAGTTTTAAAAAATATTTTAGTTTTGATATACTGGCGTGTCCAGTGATCTGTCTTTCCTCTTTTGCTTGATTCACTTATAAGACTGTGGCCATGCTGGGGCACTACTCTGAAGGTTTCTAGTCGAACAAATTGATCCCAGTACTTATATTTGTTTTAAGTCTGGTACTTATTCTATCGGTCTTTTTGTTGAACTGCTAAATTACGTGGACGTAACAAATCCAGCACCGGTTGTCAAGCGGCATTGTGAGTGACAAATACAGACGTAAAGATTCACATACATACACGCATACACATGCACACACACACATGTATAAAACTTAGTAGTTCGACAAAAAAGATTGAGAGAATAATAACCTGATTTTAAAATAAGTACTGGGCTAGCTTTGTTCGACTTAACCCTTCAAAGTGGTGCTCCAGTATAGCCGCAATCCAATGAATGAAACTAGTAAAAGATAAAAAGTAATATAAAGACAGAGATCTCTTGGTCTCATGAATTTGATACTTAGATTAAAACATGACTGAAAGAACGTATTCCAGATACGCGTGGGTTCCGGGCAGGAATTACATAGAGTTGCAGTTCTGGGGAAGAAAGAATGGTTTAATTCAAGATGATGAGCGGGAGAGAGTCAAATAAGACGTGAGAGCATAAAGAGTGCAGCTAATCAGTTTCGAGTCACACAAAAGTCATTGTGGTAGCGAGAGAAGAGAAGCAGAAAAGAAACATTAAACCAGTTAAGTGGTGGTTGAAATGTACTGGCACATGAAAGTTTGCTAATTAGTCGAATGGGTTATCGGATACAATCTAGGATGGTTAGTAAAGAGCCAACTGCATTAAAACTGCAACAGCGTTACAGCACCGTCTCAAATGAGCGATTACTCTTTCTCCTTGGCCAAAGCTTTGTAGAGATCGAAGCGTAATTATTTCCTGGCCTAGAATTAGAAGCAAAATCTTCATGATTCAGTTTCGACAATATCATAGATGAAAGTAACACCGGTGGAGAGCATCTGTCTTCAAATGCAGTCACTGTATGTAAAACTGCCACTCTCGTGTGAGCCTGTGCAACCACGGAAGATGCTGCACTGCCATCAACAGCCAACACAAAATTTTTCAGGTGCAGATTCAAGATCTTTTGAAACCGAGGGATGCCGTAGATTAGGTTAAATATATGAATGGGCTTACCATGACGAGACTAAAAGAGAGTTTAAATTCTTTCTTAAAGTAAGTAACATAAGGGAGATTGACCACTTAGGAATTCCTGAGAGTTCAATAAGAGTGCCTATTTTCTCCAACACCAGCAAGAACTACACCATTATCTATACAAGGAATATTCAGGAAAATCTGTTTCTCAGATAAGTGACTCCAAACGTAAGCAAAATAACCATAACAAAACTGAACTATAAGATATACATCAGAGACCAAACAACAAGCAAAGCAGTTGTGCTCAAATATAGCCTCAATCCGATGAATAAAATAAACCACAGAAACAACAAAAGCAGTATTTCAACATGACTAAAACTATCTGAAGAGTCCACAAATTAATTGCTCATAAAATAAATATTTACCCTTACCCTTTTGAGAACTTTGAAGTGTTTATCCATTGAGAAAATATCCGTAATTGTAAAGTTATTCTTGCTGAGTACAGTTACAACAATATATGTAGCATTGATGCGATCAGAACTATGTGCAACGGAAATTTAGCCAAGATTCGATCTATAAACTTTAAATCCAGTTGCAATAAACCTCAGCATTTTCTCCAGTTTCTTTTGTCACATTATATTCTCCCTACTATAGAAATATGAAAATGATTTTGTTTTCTATCTTCTGACCTTTCTCTCTCGACCAGTCAGAAGTGTCAGCTCGACCTTGATGACCCTACTGGCCATGATTCATTCTACAAGCTAAAAATATATTGATCAATAACAGTAAGTCATTTAACTGTCGCATCATAGTTTTCGATCTATAAACCTCAGTGAAAAGAGAACATTTTAGTTTCGCTTAGCTGCGATTCTGGCTGAAGGCCAGGAAACCAATCCCAATACATGCAGCAAAACACCAACAGAAGTCACTCTGAGCAACCATCAAAAATATTGGGGACTATAGCAGCCATCTACCTTGGCACCTTGTCACAGCATTCATGCACTGCTCGTAAGGCTATCAAAACATTTTAACACACAACATGCGCACACTGTGACCTTGAATTCATGAGAAAATTTATTCTATCCGTATTCAACTTCCTTGTACCGTCCTGGTTTCAATTAATTTGAATTAGATTAGGACATAAATATTTCAATTCACGAGAGAGTCGTCAATGATGTCTCTCACACTGGATTCATTTTTACCACGCTCACATTTATTGCTATCGTTTCAGCCGAAAATCAGTACAACTTTTCTAT
>NC_068981.1:136044403-136047177 GCF_001194135.2 Octopus bimaculoides | reverse complement strand
TATATATATATAACTGTACTTGGATGTACATGTGTATGTGTGTTTATGTGTGTATGTGTGTTTATGTGTGTATGTGTGTTTATGTGTGTATGTGTGTGTGTGTGTTGTCTATATGAATATATATTTGTATGCCTGCAAGTATGTATATGCGTTTGTAAACATGTCTCACACATTTTTGAATATATATATACACACACACATATACCCGCCTACACACACACACATACATATATATATATAGGGAGAGAGAGAGAGAGAGAGAGAGAGAGAGAGAGAGAGAGAGAGAGAGAGAGAGAGAGAGAGATAGAGAGAGAGAGAGGTGGGGGAAAGATTATTTAAGGCAAAAAGAAGTAGAATAGAACTGTCAACTTTGTCAACTTTCAAAAGATGTCAACCAGGCAAGTAAGATAAACACGATGTTTAAGAGGTTCCCTATTGTTCGACTCTTTAGTGTAGCTAACCGATTAACAAAAGCTGTCGACGTTTCAAAAATACAGCTTTCATAATAAATAAATCAATCATATTACATCAAATACATGGACAAAATTATGTAAAAGCTTGTTATTTATAATAAATACAGAGAACATGTGTGCTACTTGAGGAAGATTCTATATGGTCTCACAAATTATCAGGAGAAGTAACCTAATCTCTCTCAAATCAAATAATAAGATCATGAAAATGGAAGGAGATATTGGATAACGTAGTTCTAGGGTTACTGTGTCTGAAATATAAGAAGGGAGGTGGTACGGTTGAACACCAGAGGTTTAGTCAGGTGTTTATTTGATCGGTTTCTACTAATCAGGAAGTTAGGTTACTATTTTAAAGTGAAACAGCAATACATCTTCATTTTACAAAAGTAAGCATACACACAAATACTCTCTCTCTCTCTCACACACACAGACTCTACATGTCTACACACACATATGTGTGTGTGTTTGTGTGCGTATACTGTATACCCCCAATATATACATACACACACACATGTATGTATGTATATATATACATATACATATACACACACACACACACACACACACACACATATATATATATATATATATATATATATATGGTCAGCAAATAAAAGGAGTGGAAGAAATAGTCGTATACTACAGCTGTTTCAAAGAGGCAGCGGATAACTATTACATAACATTGTGGATGTTTCGTAACAATCCGGTGTCTTTTCTCGTCAAGAATATGCGGTCATTCAGTTGAAGATTTTCTTTCGTAATGAATACACACACATATGCATGTCTATGAAGAGATCTTTACAGCAGGCACCCAATGGTCAGGTAGGGATGTAATATATGTATACATATATATATATGTGTGTGTGTGTGTGTGTGTGTGTGTGTGTGTGTGTGTGTGTGTGTGTGTGTGTGTGTGTGTGTGGTTTATTTGTGGGTTTACACGCCTATGAATGGTTTCATGTGAAGAGATCGTCAGGATTGTTTCAATGGAAACGTGTACTAACGTTTCCATGCGGCTCGATTGAACAATTGTGAAGATCACTTCACATAAAAACATTGGTAGCTTTGCTAACCTACAGATAGAAAAAAATATTTATCCACGAATGTTGTGTTGAGCACTCCTCACTGTTAGATTTTAGCATATAATATATATATACGTGATAGGATTTCAAGCAGTATCATGCAACCAATTTATTACTCACATAGTATTGATCATTATAAAACTAAGGTAGGATAAACTTGCCAAATATGTCGTGCAGTGAGTTTGAACCCGGAAGTGCATGTTTACAAAGCGAACACGTTCACCACTCAACCATGCAACACCTGAGTACAGTTAACCGAAGTATGTTTAATGGGCATTATCTTTCAATGTATTGTATGCAGACAGTCACTCGCCTCCTCCTTGCCTCCACCTCTGTAAACCTTCGTTTCTTATATATATGTGTATATATATATGTATATATACACACATACACTTATATATATATATATATATATATATATAGATATATATATATAATGAATCATGCACATATATGTACATATGCATACACACACATATACACACATGTACTTACATACACTATATACACACACACTCATATATACACACACATACACACTCACACGTGTGTCTTTGAGCGTGTGTGTGTGTGTGGGTGTGGGTGTGTGTGTGTGTGTGTGTGTGTGTTTGTTTGTTTGTTCACTTTCTGCTAGATTGCTCGTCATATCTGTTATTTTTCTGAGTTTCATCGTTGATTGGATTTCCAGTAATCAATATTTCCATTCTCCTTATTTGTCTGCAGGTTTGTATCTTTTTTATATACCTATTTTATTTATTATCTTTATGCATTTTTATTCAGATGACGAAAGGAAAAGTTTAAAAATGTTGCATGCGTAATCAATATCAGCAACTTTATGCATTGCTACGATAAAAAAAAATACTAAAATCATTTAAAATACATTTATTTCTATATACAAAAACAGAATCCTGTTTTGATAACGAATATTGTTACTTAATAATGTCGGTTAATATTGATATATTTTCAAAGTAAAATCTTACTTATTTCACTGAATCTTGTTCTGTCTTCGCAATCTGTTCAGCTGATTAGTGACAGATATATCATATAAAACCTGATTATTACATGTATGAAGAACCTTTCTGTGAAATTACCAGTCGCAAGCATATGCTTCAGTCCTCAGTCTCACAATCCAATTATGTCATTCTTTTTTCTCATTTCCTGTTTAGCAGTCATATAGTTGTATCTAATTAGGTACGTGTACATATATATATATATATATATA
>NC_068981.1:136043256-136043952 GCF_001194135.2 Octopus bimaculoides | reverse complement strand
ATATATATATATATATATATATATATATATATATATATATACCGACAGACTGATTTAGCCGAATCATCGACGGACTGAGTAGTCACTGCTGACGAGTCTACGATTGATAAACGAAGCTAGTCCAGTGATCAAGCTTGGCACCAGTGACATCGCAGCTCATTTCTACAGCTGAGTGAACTTGAACAACATAAAATAAAGTGTCTTACTCAAGAACACAACATAGACTGGTCCGGGATTCAGACTCATTGCCTGATGATTATGAGCCCAACGTTCTAACCACTGAGACATGTGCTTTCACATAACATTATATATACTCACACATTGAGTATATATATTCTTTTATTCTTCTATTTGTTTCAGTCATTTGATTGTGGCCACGCTGATCGACCCCAGGACTTATTCTTTGTAACCTTAGTACTTATTCTATCGATCTGTTTTGCCGAACCGTTAAGTTACGGGGACGTAAACACACCAACATCGGTTGTCAAGAGATGATGGAGGACAAACTGAGACACACAAACATATATATATGTATATATATATATATATGTATATGTATATATATATATGTATATATATTATATATATATATAAAATACAAAATGGGACAAGAACGCAAAACATCAAGACAGTTAGGTGATACAAAAAAGGGACAACAAAACATCCACATAGACGATACAAAGAAAACAAGGACGG
>NC_068981.1:136041455-136042593 GCF_001194135.2 Octopus bimaculoides | reverse complement strand
ATATATATTTGAAAGAATGAGTATAGATTACTGTTTTGAGGGGATAATTTTTATTTTAATCTTAATATAGATGTTTTCGATTTAGTCTGGATTCTTTGCTATCAAATTTGATGGCAAAGAATCCAAACTAGATCGAAAACATCTATAATAATAATTTAAACATTTGAAAGAATGAGTAGAGATGGCTTTTTGTGGGGATATTTTAATCATAACAATAATAATGCAATCATTATTATTATTATGAAGATTAAAATAAAAACTATTCCCTCAAAAAAGCCATCTCTACTCATTCTTTCAAATATATATAATACTGTAACAAGATCCTTCTCTTAATTCCACTATATGAATGTATGTACGTATGTATAAAGGTATATTCTTGACGTTATAACTATAAACCATCACGGGAACATGAAATAATTCTTTTTTCCAATAGTCTGGAAGCACATATAAAGCTATAATTAATCCTTTCTACTATAGGCACAAGGCTTAAAGTTTGAGGGGAGGGGATCAGTCAACTTCTTCAACTTCTGCAATTGACTGGTACTTATGTTGTCGACCCTAATAAGATGAATGGTAACGTCGACCTCAGCGGAATTTGAACTCAGAACTTAAAGACGGACGAAATGCCGCTAAGCATTATGCCCGGCGTGCTAACGATTCTGCCAGTATTGATATATTTTGCTACTGGTACATTACTGTAAGCGTGTGTGTGTGCGTGCATGCATATGTGCGTGCGCACGCGCGCGCGTTTGTATTTGCATGTGTGCTTGCGTGTGTTCATATTCACTCTGCCGCTACTTTGCACTCAGGTTTCATACCAATCATCATTGAGAAACTGTTTGTACTTGGAAACGGCGATGAACGTTTTCCTGCTTTGAATTACTCATTCATAATGAGGTCTAACCTTCATGCTGTCATTAACATGTGTTTCATATAAAAGTTCAACAATTAACCAGGAGATGTATCAATGACATATGAAGATAGCTGAACTCATCTCTACAAATGATGGGAATAAATAACAAAATATATGTAGACTAGAATTGTATAACTGTGGCTAAATTTAACGTCAGCCCTTCAAAAATGGAAGGCATCGGTAGCTGCCGTTCCTTTTGACTGTCACACTGTTGGAGAGAACTTC
>NC_068981.1:136039768-136041079 GCF_001194135.2 Octopus bimaculoides | reverse complement strand
GTGATATTTTTAAAAGAGCACGTGAACTTCCACATATTAGGAAAAATTAATTTCATTTAAATTATTTCAACTTATTTTTCCTCTTATTTCAGTATAATTAAATCAACTTTCTAAATGAAACCGGTAGCGTAATTGGGTAAAAATGCGAATACTTTCTTATTCCCATGATTAAGCTCACAGCGCATTTTCGTCTTTTTTATTTTTCCTTTTTGAATACACACACACACGTTTGTGTGTGTGTGTGTGTGTGTGTGTGTGTGCACGTATGTATGTGTGTATGCATGTATGTGTGTGTGTGTATATTAGTATTGCAATAGCATAACCTGTGCTAATTTATACAGACTTCAACCACAAGAACTCATTTTGACCTTTTTAAAACTTTCTAACCACTCTTCGAACATCTGACTAGGTGGACATGTCCTACAGTACAAAGGATAATTAATCCTTTCTACTATAGGCACAAGACCTGAAACTTTGGAGAAGGTAACTAGTCGATTATATCGCTAAGTATTTCGTCCAGCGTGCCAACGATTTTGCCAGCTCGCTGCCTTAGCACAAAGGATAATCAATGAGAATTAGTAATAGCGAGGTGAGTCAAGCTCTCATTAATTATCCTTTCTACTATAGGCACAAGGCCTGGAATTTTGGGTGAAGGGAAAGTCGATTACATCGACCCCATTATTCAACTGATACTTAATTTATCTATCCCGAAAGGAAAGGCAAAGTCGACCTCGGCGGAATTTCAACTCAGAACGTAAAGACGGACGAAATGCCGTGAAACATTTGCTAACGATTCTGCTAGCTCGCTGCCTTGCAAACTCGCATTAATCACACACACACACACACATGATATTAATATATAGCTTAAGCAATTGAAGTGGCAGAAACGACAGTGTACCAGACAAAATTCATTCATGTAATCTATTCATGGCAGTATATGACCGAAGTTCGAATTCCACTGCACTTGACAAAGTATTTACCAGTGACGTCGATCAAATCGCCTGTAACCTTTGACTAATTATATATTAAAATGTGGGCTTGCACCAAGTAACAAAAATAATAAAACGCATTAGTTTCAGTTACGTTACGTACGAGCATTATTTGAATTCAGACTGTCGTGGTTCAAACATTTTAGGCGCAGGAGTGGCTGTGTGGTAAGTAGCTTGCTTACCAACCACATGGTTCCGAGTTCATTCCCACTGCGTGGCACCTTGAGCAAGTGTCTTCTACTATAGCCTCGGGCCGACCAAAGCCTTGTGAGTGGATTTGGTAGACGGAAACTGAAAGAAGCCTGTCGCATATATATATATA
>NC_068981.1:136038065-136039758 GCF_001194135.2 Octopus bimaculoides | reverse complement strand
ATATATATAAATATATGTGTATATGTTTGTGTGTCTGTGAATGTCCCCCCAACATCGCTTGACAACCGATGCTGGTGTGTTTACGTCCCCGTAACTTAGCGGTTCGGCAAAACAGATCGATAGAATAAGTACTAGGCTTCCAATGAATAAGTCTTGGGGTCGATTTGCTCGACTAAAAAGGCGGTGCTCCAGCATGCCCACAGTCAAAAGACTGAAACAAGCAAAAGAGTAAAGGGTATATATATATAGAGAGAGAGATAGATAGATAGATAGATAGATAGATAGATAGATAGATAGATAGATAGATATAAATAGAGAGAGAGAGAGACAGAGACAGAGACAGAGAGGGCAGGAGAAGGAATGAAGGAAGTCGGAAGACCGTAATAATGCATAAATGGATTCCACCACCCTTTTATATGAGCACGAGTGTCAATATTTAACTGAAATTCGCTTCTACTCTAGGCATAGGGCCCGAAATTTTTGGAGAGGGGGGGGGGCAGTCGATTAGATCGACTCCAGTACGTAACTGGTACTTAATTTATCGACCCCGAAAGGATGAAAAGCAAAGTCGACCTCGGCGGAATTTGAACTCAGAACGTAAAGACGTAAAGAAATTCTACAACCTCGTTGTGTGCGTCAGTGTATGTGTGTATCATGTTAAACCGTTAATCGTTACACATTTTTTTGTCTCTTCGTTTTTTTCATTCTCTCTCAGTTTTTTTTTTCTTATTTTTACCTCTTAATCCTTTCTGTCGAAGAGCGTAGGCTCGAAACGTCAAAGGATTTTCCATTCTTCCCAAGTATTAAACTAATACACCGGCTTGTTGTTCTTTCACTTGTCTTCGTCTTTTGATTTCAGGAAATTTGAACTTTGTATATATATATATATATATATATATATAGTTGAAATTTGCAGAAAAACGAAAGACGTATGTGTGAGTATGTATGTATGTGTGTGTGTGTATGTGTATGTGTGTGTGCGTGTGCGTGTGTTTGTGTGTCTGTGTTTGTTCCCCCACCATCGCTTGACAACCGATGGTGGTGTGTTTACGACCCGTAACTAGCGATTCGGCAAAAGACACCGATAGAATAAGTACTAGGCTTACAAAGAATAAGTTCTGGAGTCGATTTGCTAGAATAAAGGCGGTGCTCCTGCACGGCCGCAGTCAAATGACTGAAACAAGTAAAAGAAAAGAATAAAAGAATATATGTATAATGGGCTTCTTTCAGTTTCCGTATACCAAATCCACGCGTAAGACTACAGTAGAAGACACTTGCCCAAGATACCACGCAGTGGGACTGAACATGGAACCATGTGGTTGAGTAGCAAGCTTTGGTTTTTTTATGCATACGCTACATATGGGTCCACCCCTGTCGTATCTACAGTTTATATTGGATTGGGTACCTATGTGTGTATATAGCTGTCTATGTGTATTTTTATACATTGATAGACGTGTATACATACATACGTACGTACATACATACACACATACATACATACATATGTATATGTGTGTTATATATATATATATATATATATATATATATATGTGGGGGGGGGTGTATGTGTGTGTGTGAGTGTGTGTGTGTGTGTATTATATATATCTTCTACTATAGCCCCGGGCCGACACAAGCCTTGTGAGTGGATTTGGTAGACGGAAACTGGAAGACGCCCGCCGTATATATACGTGTG
>NC_068981.1:136030850-136031890 GCF_001194135.2 Octopus bimaculoides | reverse complement strand
AGAGCTGCGCTCGGTAGTGAAGTGAAAGCACGTTATAAAAATAAAACTACTGAATAATAATAATAATAATAATAACACTTTCAATACAGTAAACATAAGAGCACCACAGCAAACCACAGCACATACCCAAGGCGCACAGAGCTGCGCTCGGTAGTGAAGTGAAAGCACGTTATAAAAATAAAACTACTGAATAATAATAATAATAATAATAATAACAACAAATGCACTGATGCAGTACCAGGCAGCGACTCTCATGGTTTCTGGTCTTAACTGATTGGAAATGTTATCGTGTACTTTCGTTTGTCTTAGTATAAAAGACAGGCTACCGCAAATATTCTGCTCAATATCACAGATTTGCCTTGTCAGTTGTTTGACCTTAACCAGTTCAACATGTCTCTTAGTGGCTGATGATGTGTGCATCTCTGATCACGAACAGAAGTAGTGGGGGAGCATCAATGCCATGTGCTGAGATGAATTCTTTGGGGTTTGAATAATTCACCTTTGTAAACATGGGTGTTTCGTTCAACATCCTTAAACAACCATTATTCAGTGTCCTTTTGAGCGGGATGGGCTACTGACCTGAAGAAAATTGTAACTGAGCCCCACCTGAAAGGTCATGCGCTGTTTATCTTAATATTAAATCACCATGTTGCACACATAAGGTTGTGATGCATGTGCTTGGTGTACCCTTATCAGACGGGTAGTCATGATGGGTATAATGGGGTTCGTATATTTTACCCCAGTGTCACCTTGACGCCATGCACTGCTCTCTCACTCAATAATAATAATAATAATAATAATAATAATAATAATAATAATAATAATAATAATAGTAATAATAGCAATAACATAGACAGAACACGACATAATAGCAAGGCGAAAAGTAGATAGAGAAACGGAACAAAATCCTCAAATGAGGATAACAACCAAAGGATTATAGATAGAAATAACCAAGGAAATACGTTGTCTCAATATTCCATGTGTGTGTGTGTGTGTGTGTGTGTGTTTGTGTGTGTGTGTGTGTGTGTGTGTGTGTGTGT
>NC_068981.1:136029828-136030794 GCF_001194135.2 Octopus bimaculoides | reverse complement strand
AGAGAGAGAGAGAGAGAGAGAGAGAGATGCTTTAAAATTTTTCCAAAGCGTTTACGAACGTTGATGGCTTTCAGTTAGTTAAAAGAGTCGAAGCTACACTGGAAGAACTGCGGAGCAGATACACAATTTCTTTGAAAAATACCGTTTCTTGTGGGAATATATTCGTTTCTTCTTAATCTGTCTTCTGGATATATGTTCTTATCTTCATGGCTACCAGTTTTCCCGTGCTTTTCCATTGCGACATGGCTTGACTGACATAATTTCTGAATACTGAAGTCTTGTTTATATGAAATATCTTCAGTATTCATATGTGTGTTTTTGTTAAGTGTTTTTCAGTAATCAGCCTACACCGTTCAGTTTTTTTTTTCTCTTTTTGCTGTTTTAAATAATTGATTGGTGTGTCAATTACTGCTTTTTTTATATATATTCTCGCAACTTTTCCCGATACGTCTTCAGCAACACAGATGTGATGTTATGTAATAATAATAATAATAATAATGATCGACTCTCCTGTCGAACACGACGTATGACTGTTCAGCATTTTACCGAACGACCTGCACAAAGGATTCGCTTATAGTGATCAAATGTATTCGGATGTGCTGTACAATAGTTCATTACCTTCATTAAATCGATGTTGCTGGAACAGGTGCACGGTGTAACACGCGTCAGGTGTCGAAGTGATCACTGAGCAACATGAGATAACGTGCTTTGCTCAAGAACACAACGCACTATCCGGTCTAGGAATTGAAACTACGACCTCGTGATCGTGAGTGTAAACCCTAACCACTAGGTCATGCGTCTTCACAATAACAATAACAATAATAATAATAATAATAATAATAATAATAATAATAATAGTAGTAGTAGTAGTAGTAGTAGTAGTAGTAGTAGTAGTAGTAGTAATAGGTACATTGGGAACTATCCCTAAAGATTTGAATAGATGGATAGAGGAAACAGGTATAAAAC
>NC_068981.1:136028009-136028455 GCF_001194135.2 Octopus bimaculoides | reverse complement strand
ACAATAATAATAATAATAATAATAATAATAATAATAATAATAGTAGTAGTAGTAGTAGTAGTAGTAGTAGTAGTAGTAGTAGTAGTAATAGGTACATTGGGAACTATCCCTAAAGATTTGAATAGATGGATAGAGGAAACAGGTATAAAACCCAGTTTAGTACAGCTCCAGAAAACAGTGTTGTTAAGGACAGCTAGGATACTTATGAGGGTTCTTGGTATCTAAGGTTACTTGTTGTAGCTCGATGTTGGGATGTTTTTTTCTTTTCCAACAGTCTAATCTGTTGTGTGTATATGGAAATAATAATTATAATAATAATAATTAATTCGTTTTATTGGCCACAAGGGCTAATATCAATTAAAAACATATAAGGACAAAGACAGGACGGAGGTTACAAAAGGTTTTGTCCGAAAAGGTAGGAAAGTTCGTCTAAAGAGAGGAAGAAA
>NC_068981.1:136017483-136024983 GCF_001194135.2 Octopus bimaculoides | reverse complement strand
TTACATGCGCAGCTGAAGAACAAGCGTTCAGGACTAATTATCTGAAGTGCAGAATAGACAACATTACTGATAGCGACAAATACAGAATATGTGGTGAGAGGAGTGAAACGGTATGGCACATCGTTAGCGAATGCCCGAAATTAGCACAACGCAAATACAAAAGATGACATGATAAAGTGGCAAGAATGGTTCATTGAGAGCTCTGTGGAAATCACAGCCTAAAAAGAGCAAAGACGTGGTATGAGAAAACCCCGGAAGGAGTCACCGAGAATGAGAATTGCAAAATCCTGTAGGATGCAATGATTCAGTGCGATCACCTGACCAGACATCGGAAACCGGACATTGTTGTGGTGAAAAGAAAAACAGAAAGGACTTGCATGATAATCGAAATAGCATGTCCTGGTGACAACAGGAACAAAGAGAAAGAAGAAAAACTGAACAACTACGACGATTTGAAGTGGGAAATACGAAGATTGTGGTCAATGAAGAGAGTAGACGTGATACCAATAGTGATTTAGTAATTGGTGCACTTGAAAATAGCATTCAACTATTAAGATGGCTCAAAAACATTGGTACAAATATATATGGTAGAACACCTACAAAAATCAGCATTGCTTCTTCGCAGGGTTCTTGAAGTATGGCCAGTAAACAAGTGTCATCATAGACTTCTGGCTGTAGACGGCTGACACTTTCCATCATACCCAGCAAAATAAGCTGTGAGTTTTCATCAAATAATAATAATATATTAATAGTTATCGCCAAGCCAACATGGCAATCCAAAAAATAGGACGAATGCTGCCGTTGATTAGCTCCAAGAGGCCATCGCCTCTAGCTAGCTATGTGACACACAAACCTGTGGCCTTTATAACCTTCGAACAGGGGAAGTCAGCCGCTTCCCCTTGCTGATCTGGCATCTACAGACTAGTTTCGGGGTATTACCCCTTATCAATGTAGAGCAGCCGAACCCAGCAGGCGTCGCTACTGACCGTCTGTACGAAGGATTATTTACCTAATTTCAGTGGAATACATTCACTGGTTTTCAGAAATAGAGATATTAATAATAATATAACTAAAATGACCACACATTTGATTATAAGACCATTAAAACAATAGAAATGCAACAAAATCTGTAGCACTTAGACAGAACACGGCATCATAGCAAAATAAAAGGTAGATAGAGAAACAGAACGAAGTCCAAAAATGAGAATAACAACCAAAGGGTTATACACAGAAATAACCAAGCAAATACCTGCCTCAACAAAAATGTACTCTCAACCCACATCTACGACAACAAACTGAATAAAAGCACATATTAAAAGCATGCATCATAACAGATTCATAACAGTTAGTATCAAGGAAAATCTATCGGAAACGATTAACAATAAAATCAAGAAATATGGACTAAAATAAATCTCTTCCCGAATTCTTTTCACAAAAACGAACCGGAACATCAACAAGCTAAACGTGTTAATGTATTCAGTAGCTGTGTAAAAGTATCGAAAATGAAGAGGAAAAAAAGACGTAGTTTGACGTAGTAGAATGATATCTCCTTCATTCAAGCCTACGGGGGAAAAACTGAAAAGATAAAGTAGTATATAAAATTGGAAAGAAAAATATCCCTCTCTTTATTCAAGGGAAGAGTAAAAAAGAAAAAGAAACTAAATGTTTAAGACAGTATAACATCAAAGGAACGAATGACAATCCGGAAGTTAAGTGAAGACATAAACGAATCATTATGCTGGAAAAGACGCTTTGAAAAGCGTCTTTCATGAGAATAAATTATTTGAAACAATTACTAAAAAAATCTTCTGAGACATTAGGAAAACAAATTTGAAACTACAACATGGCACTAGATGACACTCCAGCATCGACAGAATTTAAATTCTATTAGGAGAATACAGAGAACGAAAAATTCAGTGTAAACAAAATAGCCCAATTGATGGGAAATGGAGTGAGAAAAAAAGCATATAGTACAACTGCAAGCAATATCCGGTATAACAATCGAAGAATCCAACAGTACTTATAAAGACTTTTAGTAAGTAGAAAGCTTTGGAACTGATAAAGTCATCTCTAATTTTTGACCAAAATTAAACTATCTATGAAATTTGTGTCAACAAAATTTCATAGATAACTAAAGAGACTTGAGTTAGTACCTGACTGGATACTGTATAAAGGAAAACAATATTCATTTAACAAACCGAAACTAACATGGATTATTCCCCTGCCCAACAAACAAAATCCCAATAAAATACAAAGCTTTATCTTCGTTACACTTTGACAATCTGGTTATTTATCTAGAAAATATTCACATCTCATCAACAGAGTTGCAGAAGAGTTGTGGAAAAGGGTTGTGTGAATACACACACACACACACACACACACACACACACACACACACACACACACACACACACACACACACACACACACACACACACACACAGAGTTATCGTCAAGCTAACATGGCAGTCCAGAAAAATAGGACGAATGTTGCCTCTAGCTAGCTATGTGACACACAAACCTGTGTCCATTACAATCTTCTAACAGTGGAGAACAGCACGACATAGGCTGATTACTGAAAAACACTTAACACAACACACGTATGGATACCGGAGACACTGCATATAAACAGAACCCCAGTATTTAGAAAGTTTAACAGTCAAGCCACGTCGAAATTGAAAAGCTTGGGAAAATTGGTAGCCATGAAGATAAGAACCCATACCAAGGAAACAGATAAAGAAGAAACGAACATATTCCCACATGAAATGTAATTTTTCAAATAAATTCTGTATCTGGTCCACTGTTCTCTCTGTCTAGCTTTGACTCTGTTAACTAATGTACTAACCTAAGACCATCAATGCTTGAAAATGCTTTGGAAAAATTCTAAAGCATCCCGTTTTGCCTTTGTTGTGTTGAAAAATGGTTATGATAGATATATTAAAATACAGTGATACAGTCTGTGACAATGATAAGAAAATGTTAAGAGGGGCTTTTTGTTTAAACAGTTTACATAAAAGTGTTCGAAATAGGTTGTAAAATAAATTCATAATTATTTATAAGTTCATCAAAAATTCATGATTGTATAGAAGCATATATACAGGAAGAATTTGTTGACAGTATTTGATAGGAGAAAGCGTGTATTGCTTAGTCAAAACTTCATCAGAAATCATATTTATGTATTTATACAGAATTTTAGGGGAATGAGCAACATTTTTTCCTTCATCTCCAATCTTGTATGCGTGTTGGGCAGGGATGGTCGCTATTTTTAGAAATAGTGTGGGAGGTCGGTTGGTGGGGGGAAAGAATTGATATAGTTTGTGAAATCAAAAGGATTTTTTGTTTCTGGAGTAGTCTGCCATGGTTCAGTGGTTTTGGGACTGATCTTAGAGTTCAAGATGGTGTGTGTGTGTGTGTGTGTGTGTGTGTGCACCGTTCTATGTATGTGTATATATATATGCTTGTGTTTGTGTGTGAAGTTTTTTTTTTACTGGTCTTAGAGTTCAGTGTGGTGTATATGTATGGGTCTGTGTTTGTGTGTTTTATATTTAGCAGGGTGGTGCGTGTATATGTGTGCACGTTTGTGTGTGTGTGTGTGTGTGTATGTGTGATTTGTATTTGTCAGAGTGCTGTGCGTGCGTGTGTGCGTGTGTGTATGTGTGTGTGTACGTCTGTGTGTGCGCGTGTGTATGTTTGTATGTGTTATGTTGGCGAGAGTGGTATGTGTGTGCACGTGAGTATGTGTGTGTGTCTGTTTGTAGTGTTATAATTATCCGGGTGATGTGTGTGCATCTATATGCGTATGTGAGAGTGCATATGTATGGGTGAGTGTGTTGTATTTGTCTTGGGTTCTGTGTGTGTCCGTGAGTGTTACGTTTATCAGGGTGGTGTGTATGTGCGTGTACGCACTGTGTATAATTGTACTGAGTATGTGATTGTGTGTGTGTGCGTATGTGGGTATGGTCTATGTAGTTTTCGGGTGTGTGTGTGCTATATTTGTTGTGATGAAGTGTGTGTGTGTACGTGTGCATGCGTGTGTGTGTGTGTGCGTGTGTGTTATTTTTCTGTGTGGTGCGTGTATATATTTGGGTGTATTATTGTGAGTTTTATTTGTATTGTTTGTGCAGTGTGTGCATACGTGTGGGTGTGTTTGTGTGAGTGTATCTGTGTGTCTTATATTTGCCAGGGTGGTGTGTGTTATTGTGTACGTGCTTGTGTGTGTGTATGAGTGTATGTGTGTATGTGTGTATGTGTGTATGTCTGTGAGTGTTTGTTGTGTTTGTTGGGATTGTATTGCGTGTATGTGTGTGTGTACGTATGTGTGGGTGGGTTGTGTTGTATTTGTGTGTGTATCTGTGTATGAGTGGGTGTGTTTGTGTGTGTCTTGTAATTGCCAGAGCAGTGTATGTAAGTGTGTGCATATACGTGTTTATGTATGTGTGTATGTATGTATGTATGTATGTATGTATGTATGTATGTATGTATGTATGTATATGGGAGTGTTGACTGTGATTGCTAGAATCGTATTGCATGTGTATATATGTCTGTGGGTTTGTGCTCGAGCGTGAGGATATTGTGTTTGTACGTGTGTGTATGTATGTGTGTGTGGGGGGTGTTGCATTGTATTTATGTGTGTGTTTGTATATCTATGTGTGTTTCTGTGTGTGTTTGTTGTGGATTTGTACCTGGGGGGTAGGTATTGTGTTTTTGTGTCAGCAGTCTAAGTATATTTTTTCAGATGTTAGAGTATATTGAGTTGTGATCTGTATTTTTGAATATGGATATTTTCCTTATTGATCCGTGTTTGGTCAGTGGTGCTGTCTGGGCATTGGTACACTGGGAAAAACTAGGAATTTGGGTGACTTATTTTGTGCACAAAGATTTAAGTGGCCACTAAGTGGTATTTCTCTTGTGGTGGGATCCCTCAATTGTTGGCGGTGGACTGTCATCCTATCTCTGAAGGTAAGACTAGTCTGCCCTATGTAGTCTTTGTGGCACCCTTCACGCCTAAAGGCATAAAGCAAACTTGCGTACTGTGCGATTTTTAATCCAAACGTTGTTTAGTGTGTTTTTTTTTATTGAGTAGCAGTCTGTTGTATGTTCTTGCCTTTTGGAGCATTGTTGTCTCAATGGTTTTGATTAGTTTGTTTAGTGTTGAAGTCAGGAGTTTGGTTAACTGTTTTATCTTCCAGGAGTCCATTTAGGTAGAAATGTAACTTCTTGACTTTGTTAGTCAAGGTTGAAAGTTTGGAGGAAATTTCCTGTAATTCTTTTAAGATACTTTGATTCAATGAGTTTTCAGTCTGTTGCGACTTTGGTGGCATTTTCGGGCATGGTGTGGTGTACATATATAACAAAGTAAACTTGCAAGGTACTGCACGAATGAAAATATATAGGAAAGAGGATTTGAAAATGCAGAGGTCTTTCAAAGATGTTTATTGGCTTGATTGGTTTCACTTTTTTAAAAAAGATTTTCAAAAGTAAAATGTAAGGCTTTGTGTAACTTTTGTTGTGTTAAAAAATGGTTATCATAGATCTATTAAAATACAGTGATACATAAGATATATAAAAAAAAAAGGTGATAGTCAGGATTTTGGATAATTAATTATTTAGTACTTCCATCTCTGTTGAGAGATTCATCATGAATGATCTATCAACAGAAAACTCGTGCCTTTTATATGTATATGCGAGTTAGAAAAGATCTGGATTTTAATCGAGAAGCTGATGTTCTTTGTTATTTTGAATCTATATGTGTTTGTACTTATATTATATGCCATAATTAGTAATATACAGCTCGACAGTATATGATCCCGGTCTATTAGTCATATTGCTTTTTTTTCTGACTTATAGTCAACTAACGGATAATTGTGACGCTCCCTTTATTGCAGACTCTATTACAATAGGCGCCACGTAGTCTGCGTTTTACAGCTGCTTCTCTGGTTGTTCGCTTTTACATAGTCACGAAAAAACTTGCATCATACTCTATTTGAGAATATGGAGTTAAGATCAAATGCAATAATTGGAGCTAAATCGACGGTAATATTCTGATCTATTATATGCCATTACCAGTAAAATTATGTTCGATATTTCGTAAAATATAACCGTCCTAATACTCATATTGAACAAGTAACTGATTGATAAGACAGACAGACGGGCAGGTAGATAGATAGATAGATAGATAGATAGATAGATAGATAGATAGATGATCTGAAACGATTTGCAAGAGACAATTCCCATTTGGATAACTTACTTAACACTGCATGAATCCATTTGTGGAATCAAAAGGAGTAAAGGATTAGAAAATAATTCATTTATCGCTTCTTGGAATAAGAAAAGAGGAATTAAGACTGAAAATATTAATTAGGTTTACAAATGTACAATCTGGAATCGTATAAACAAAAGTGAACCAACGATACAAGTACTTGGGAATAGTTGAAATTTATAAGATACTAACCACAGATATAAAGGGGAAATTGGAGAGACTTTTTATTTCCGTTTTGTGCTATGTATCAGTTGGTCCTTGGAATGTTTCAGTAACAGTAATTTTACTTTAAGATGAGTTTGCTAATTCTTCGTTCAACCCTTAGTCATTTTCCGGAGAAAGAAACATTAGATGGTGCCTCACAACCCTCTTTAAAATGCAATGGAGCCAACAGAGGGAAAGAATAATCAAATTCTGTATTTGCCAGACAATTTGTTTATTGACCCCGAAAGGTTGAAAGACAACGTTGACTAGAGCGAGAATTGAAATCAGGGCACAGAGAGCTGGAAACTGAAATAATTCTGACAAATCACCGCCAAGTAGTGAAAAGTCGTACTGCAATTAAACCTCACAATCAATGCCAAAAATAAGAGATAATAGGTATAAATACACTACCTATCCAAGTAAAAAATATCAATTTGCATGCAATAAACTGTACGTTGAATATATTGAAGTGACTAAATAGTAGAACTAAAACATTATTCAGTATACTATACTCAAACCGAAAATATGAAACAAATACACAAGAAACAGGCAAAATAAATTTGTTACAAATAGATTAACGACTAAGTAACAACACAAGGAGTAGAAAAATACTTCGAAGCAAGCAGAGAGAGACTGATTAGTGTAAGAAGGTAATCTGAAGAAAAAATAACTTTTCTCAATAAACAATATTTAAAATGGTGTTGACTGAATATAAGCGCTATATTTTAAAAGTGATTTCGCTACGCAGAAATGACTTAGATGATAGTAAAGTTTAAAGATAATAATTGAAAACCAGGTAAATTAACTCTAGATACATACGTCAATAATCCGTTATTAGTTTCTTCTACACGCCTCTCTACAACCAAGCATAAACCGAAATTTTGAATGAAACTCGTAATATTTTTTTTCTGCAGAATGAAATGTAAATATAAGTTACTATATAAAAAAATTTCATATATACAAATGCATATTCAACTGCTCATATACATAAATACATACATACATACATACATATATCTATATATCTATCTATCTAT
>NC_068981.1:136015755-136016729 GCF_001194135.2 Octopus bimaculoides | reverse complement strand
TATATATATATATATATATATATATATATATATATACATACACACAGATAGATAGATAGATAGATAGATAGATAGATAGGTATGTATGTATGTATGTATGCATACATGTATGTATATCATACTGACTCTTCAATCGATAATCAGGCTTTCGTTTTTAGTTTGACTTTCTACATTTTTCAGATGATATTTTATCTTTTTGTAACTTCGTATCTAATAATGTTCCACGTCCATTTTAGAAGATAGCGAAACGAAACCACCAAATTGGTAAAGTTAGAGTATTACCACAAACATGAGAACTTGAAAAGAATCAAATCCAGTGTGCAAGTATCTAATAAGAGATGCTTAAAGAAGTAAAGAGAAAAATCTTTTCCAGACGTCGTTTGATACAAATTTTGAGGAAGTAGTATGAATATTCTCGTCCATAATTTTTCAATTAAAAGTTCAAAAATATATAAACCGAGTACTAACATAATTACCCAGAAAATGGACAAAAGGATTGCTTATTTCTTTATTGCCCACAAGGGGCTAAACATAGAGGGGACAAACAAGGACAGACAAAGGGATTACGTCGAGTACATCGACCCCAGTGCGTAACTGGTACTTAATATATGGACTCCGAAAGGATAAGTCGACCTCGGCGGAATTTGAACTCAGAACGTAACGGCAGACGAAATACCGCTAAGCATTTCGCCCGGCGTGCTAACGTTTCTTATTTCTTTACTGCCCACAAGGGCCTAAACAAGGGATTAAGTCGATTAGTTCGACTCTAGTGCGTAACTGGTACTTAATTTATCGACCCCGAAAGGATAAAAGGCAAAGTCGACCTCGGCGGAATTTGAACTCAGAACGTAACAGCAGACAAAATACTACTAAGGATTTCGCCCGGTTGCTAACGTTTCTGCCAGCTCGCCACCTTTAAATGGACAAAAGGATTACTATCTCTTTAACTAGCAGTAAAGAAAACTTCATTAGGA
>NC_068981.1:136006132-136015745 GCF_001194135.2 Octopus bimaculoides | reverse complement strand
AAAAAAAAAAAAAAAAAAAAAAAAGACACAAATTCTATATTTACAGCAACCACCGTTTCATCTACCAGAAGTTTAAAAAGTGTATAATTAAAGATTAAATGATACTGCTGAAGGATAATAAAATGCAATCAAAAGAATGAACGGCAAAGTAGATCACGGTCGCAGTTGAACTCAGAACTCAGAAATGCAATGAAATAACAAAGTTGTCTTCCTACCAAGTTACAGGAACCCATCGAGTCGCAAGAAAGCATATGCATCTTTCCACTCCTTTTGCGCTTCACCCAGTGGATCATCAAAGGTATAACAGCTGGAAGAGAGAGGCTTACACCAGCGCTCGTCTGGTACTCTTCTCAGCAGAGTAGACTGAAATAACGTGGAATGAAGTACTTTTTTCAAGGACATAAACCCGCAACCAAATACAGAATTCGAATTCATAGCCTTATGAACCTGAGATTTTCACTGTTCAAAGTAAGCCTTTCTGATATTCATATAAAGCTTCAATCTTCTTTGACAACGATAATATAACAATACCATAGCACTTTAGCACACAGACCGGTCACCAGATAGCATTATAATAAAGCCTGACATCATTCGCTATGGCAAAAATAACAATGGAGTATTAATAATCGACATGTCAATACTAACACACTGTTGGGCAGAAGCTCGCTGAAAGTTAAGTAATTACATTGACCCAACTTCTGAACTACGAGGCTTGTCCCGAAAATAATGCAAATGAGGATAATATAGATTTTTTTTTATTAACTATCATAGGTCGCTCAAACTGATATGTTGATAGACTAACCCTTCCTCTTTACAAATGTGCCAGTCAATAGATCTGCATTACAAGCGATGCGTTTGCGTCATCGTTGAATCTAACTGCCGAATCCTATTCGAAAAACTTTAGGCGTGCGTTATTATAGCCACTTCTTTACAGCTACTTTCTCCTCGTATGTGACAACATATTGTCTGACCTAGGGTTTACGATAGAGGGTGAACACTAACCAGCCCATGTTGCTAATTACTTGATTTGTTACCAAGGATATCTGTGGTTGTGCATTGTGATGGTGATGGTGTATCGTTTTTAGATTCTTGTTCGGTCTCTTCCGCCAAATCCTAAGATTTTTGAGTTTCTCAATGTACCACTCGTTGTTCATGGTACAGATGTTTTCTAAACAATAAAGGAGAATAAAGTCCTTGTCATCTCAAAAGACGGTCATCTTGACTTTCAGTGCCGACTGCGAGCTCTTAAACATTTTAGGCATCGGAGAAAAGGTGTGAGTCTTCGTTTCAGAATCATAAATATACGGCTACGTTTCTTTCTCTGTTGCCAGATCATTAAAAAAAATATGTTTTCGTTGGATTTAAACTCTCTCAGCAGGACAGAAGAGACTTACACCTTTCTCTGCTTCAAATCAGGTACCAATTGCAGTGATACCTATTTTGCATGCACTTTCAGACACTCGAAATCTTCCACCATCTTCTGTAACGCATTGTTGTTGCCACTACTGTTTTCGTATTCGTCAACTTTTTCGTGACTGCTATCGTTGGTAGACAAGCTGTGTTTAAGTTGAGGTAAGAGGAATCGGCGTTACGCATTGTTTTGGGGAAATCGGTCTGCTGTCTATCACTTCATAAACTTTGGACGTGTTTTGGTGTCACTATCATTTTAAATGTTAAAATGTATGAGGTGGTGAAATTTTTGTTGTAAGAAAGGTGCTCCTTATGGCCCTATTTAGCCGTCCTGCTCTTCCACATAGGGAGGTAGGGTTTCTTATTTGACGAAATTTAAAAAAAAAACATGAAACAAAATAAAATATTTCCAACAAAAACAATTATCCTTTTACTAACAGAAGTAAAGCGCATCAACCGCAGTATAATAATAATAATAATAATAATAATAATAATAATAATAATAATAATAATAATAATAACCAGAATCCTTGTCCGGGACCGGATCGATCCCAAAATCTAAGCAGTTCGTGCAAGTCACGAGGCCAAACATCCCTAAAAGTTTCATCCGAATCCATTCAGCGGTTCTTCAGATATCTTGTCCACGGACAAACAAACAAACGCGACTGAAAACAATACCTCCGCTAAGGCGGAGGTAATAATAATAATAATAAATGGAAACTGAAGAAGGTGAAGATAGTGCCAGTTATTGTTGGGCCCTTGGGAATAGTATCAGAAGGTATCAAGGGGAATATAAAGGAAATTGGAATAGAGTGCCCAGTAAAACTGTTACAAAAGGTAAGCTTCGTTGGCACGGCCAGAATAATCAGGAAAGTATTAGAGAGCTGATAAGAATGGATAGCACGGTACCGTAGGCTGCAGGTAGCAAGTCCGCTACGCATGTAAGACTCCAGGAGCTCCAACAAAACATGTGATAAACAGAAGAAATAATAATAAAGAAGAAAGTTCGGACGAATGCAACTGATATTACTACTTCACTGTATCGAAAATATCCATTAACACGGATGAAATAATAACGAAGAATGAAAACAAATGGTGTAAATATTTTATAATCTTTGTGTAAGTAATACCATTTAGTTAGTAAAATGATACTGCTTTTTGCCTTATATAAGCACTGTATTGTAATGTTCACGCGAATCACTAAAAAGCAACCACAATAAGGCAACCATATGTAAACACGTGTAAATACACTAGCAGGGAACATGTCAAATCAAAGAGAAATTTAAACAAAAACAAAAAAAAATAGTATCCAGATATAAAAGAGAAATAAGGAGAATGCATATTGAATTTGATGCATAAAAATACGTAAAGTGGCAAGTGAAACATTCCGCATCACTGAAAGCAACTAAACCAGTACCCAATAAAAATAATGGAGAGGATTTTACTCCTACGTACACAAATAAAACACAGAACCTAAATGGACAGAAGAGGAATAAGTTTCCATACTATATGTATATTTTACAGTTATATTCTACCCTCCAAAACCAAGACAACCACAATATAAATGCATAAAATCTAGAGAGGAATTAATCTTGATCTAAAATAACTGTTTATCCTTGCAGATTAGCTACTTTAAGAGGATACGTTCTTAGTTGTTAGTAACCAAAGATAGCAAATATAAAAATAAAACATTTAAATTGAAGAATGCCTAATAAAAATACAAGCAAACTCTGTCATAGCTTACAAATTATCGTGGATTCATTTAAAAATAAAACCTAAACTGAAAATGTAATAAAAAATATGCTAAAACATTGACCCTACTTGACCAGTGGCATTACAAAACTGATAAACATGGCGTCAAAATGTACAATAGGAAACTACTTGTAGGTGCAGCTGTGTGATTAAGAAGTCTGCTTTACAGCCATGTGATTTCAGGGCCAACCACGCGGCGCGATACTATGGGCAAGTGTCTTCTATAGTCCCGGGCTGGCCAATGCATGTACATATTTGTGTGTGTGCGTGTGTGTGTGCGTGTGTGTGTGTTGTTTGTTTCCCATCACCGCCGCTTAACAACCGGTGCTGGTTTGTTTACGTCCTCGTAACTTATCGGTTCGGCAAAATAGATCCGGTAGAGTAAGTACCCTGCTTTACAAAATAAATAAATAAATACATTATAATAAGTACCTGTGGTAGATTTGTTCGACTAAATCCTTCGTAACGATGTCCTAGTGTGGCCGCAGTCCAATGATTCCCACAAAGATAAAAGAAATGATTTAGTGTAAATATATTTCCTTCCAATTCCATTAGAACATCATTTTCTTTCTCTTTATTATCGCTGTTACTCTAAATAACCCTAAGTGGAACAACTCTTAACACTGTGTAACGCAATCAATGTTTCTAATAAAGGCCAAGGCAAGGCGGTGAGATGGCGGAAATGTTAGCACGCCGGGCAAAATGCTTAGCGGCATTTCGTCTGTCTTTATGTCCTGAGTTCAAATTCCACCGAGGTCGACTTTGCCTTTCATCCTTTCGGGGTCGATAAATTAAGTACCAGTTGCGTACCGGGGTCGAACTAATCGACTGGTCTCCCTCCCCCAAAATTTCGGGCCTTGTACCTAGAGTAGAAAAGAATATAGGCCATGGCTAATAATTTTCTGGGATGGAAGTTGCTTACATCGACTATTGATTCTGCACTATTGATTCTGCGAGCCCACCGCAAGAAGTTTTGAAGCGAGAGGTTAATCGATTATATCGATCCCACTTCTTGATTTGTACTTTATTTCATCGAACGCAAAAGGACGAAAAGTAAAGTTGACCTCTGTAGTATTTAAACTCAAAAGGTAAATCGGAAGAAATTCCACGAAGTATTTTGTTTAACACTCCAGCGGCTCAGCTCATTGTTTGTTTTGGACAAGAGGCTCTCGAATGACTTTTACTACCACATGTGTAGTAACTGGACCTTCTACCACGCATCACCAATTTGATTGACCTTCTCTTTGCTCCCTCAGTAGGTTACAGTTCAAGGGGACCTTTATGGTCTTCTAGGTTTAACAGAAACTGGATACATTCCAGACTCCACTCGATGACACGTTATTTCAGGCCTACTGCGCCGACCACATGAGGAGGGGAGATAAGGAGGAGGGGAGAAAGGGGGAGGAGGAAGAGACGATGACGGTGACGAGAAGATGAAGTAGAAGACAAAAATGAAGAGAAAGAAGAAATAATGTGAAATACGATGGAAAGAATAACGAGTGAATAGGGGAGGAAATGCTTGATAAATGCTAAGAGGAGGTGTAGTACGATAGGAAACCATTAGGTTGTGAGAAATAATCACTGAGTCTGGTTGATTTCGGTTTCGTTGATTTTGAAGTGCAATTATTTTTCGAAGTTCTATTTGTTTAGGAAGATATTTCACTGTACCACAATGCAACATATGCAATTATTTTTCAGAGTAACAGCAACATCAGCAATAATAATAATAATAATAATAATAATAATAATAATAATAATAATAATAATAATAATTATTATTATTATTATTATTATTATTATTATTATTATTATTATTATTATTATCATTTATTTGCCACAAGGGTGAAGGTGAGGGGGACAATACAAAGACAGACATAAAGTGTGTGGGTTTGCATATAATGAAAGGATAAAAAGAAGGGTAAGTACACAGGGTATACATTGAAAAAGAAGGGACATATGCATAACATACAAAGGTTACAAAAAAAAGAAGATTATAGAGATATGGCCTTCCTGATACAGGAAGGTCTCTAGGGATAATCGAGGAACCCCACTGTCCGAGATTTCTCTGAAGCCCCAAGAGCAAGTACCCTCTCCAATTCCTTCTCTCCAATTCAGGTCTACACTTAGAGAGGTACCGTCCACTCTTGCTATTTTTGCCCAACTTTCAATAAACTCACTCGAAGACAGCACTTCCCTCCTCACTCTCAATTTCCTTTACAAGTGAAACGTGAAGAAGTCAATGAGAACTCTACCATAGAGGAATGTATCTGTTCTCATGTTTTTCAGTCTTGTCCACCAAACAACCTCTTTCGTCACAGCCACCAGGCAAATAATAATAATAATTAAAGATAGCGTCTCGATAATAATACCGGTTGATGACTAACCTTAAAACACAAACGTCAATGTTGAGTGAAAATGTCTAATACAAATGTATCAAATAATAGTGTTAATAAGGCTGGAACTAAAGCTGGAAAGCTTTTCGCCTGACACAGCCTTTTGCCTGTGAGCGAAAAGCCGGGTCGTCATCCAGAAACTGCTTATACACAAAGCCAGAGGCAGAGAAGAAGGTGGGAACAGGAAGCAATCCGAACGGTAATTGAATGCTGGATCACAAGTGAACCCAGTAGAAGAGGATTCCGACAACGCATGAAAGCAAAAATGGAATGAAATAGGACTCTTTGAAATAAGTGACCAACGGTTAGCCGACCAGACAAGAGCAGTAAGAGCAAAGGGTGGTTAACAGATATGGAAATTGAAGAGATAAAAAGGAAATTAAAACTAGAAATAATACTTCACCAGCAGATAACGTATCCAACGAGGACAGAGAAATGAATGGCAGCAGTGAAGACGCAGAGCAAAGTGTAAATCTAGCTGCATTCTCAGTAAAGGAAGCAGAAGTAATAGGAAGAGCTATATCACAAAAATACGATGATGACCAACAAGACAAAGTGAGGATTCTGTGCAGACCCCAGTGTTTCACTGCTACTTAATTTATCGACCCTGTAAGGATGAAAGGCAATGTCGACCTTGGCGGAATTTGAACTCAGGACGTAGCGAGGAGCGAAATATCACTAAGCATTTCGTCCACACGTGCTAACTATTCTACCAGCTCGCCGCCTAACAATAATAATAATCATAATCATAACGGTTTCAAATTTTGCCACAAGGGCAGCAAGTTTGGGGGAGGGGATGAGTCGATTACATCGCCCCCAGTGTTCAACTGGTACTTATTTTATCGACCCCAAAAGGATGAAAAGTAAAGTTGACCTGAGCGGAATTTGAATTCAGAACGTAGCGACGAGCGAAATACCGCTAAGTATTTCGTCCGGCGCGCTAACGATTCTGCCAGCTAGACACCTTACAACAACAACAACAACAACAAAAACAACAACAATAATAATAATGATAATAATAATAATAATAATAATAATAATAATAATAATAATAATAAAGCCCTGATGCAGTACCAGGCATTGGCTTTCATGGCTTCTGATCTTAACTGATTGGAAGTGTTATCATGTACATTGTTTTGTCTTGGTATAAAAAGATGGGCTACAACAAATATTCTGCTCAATACCACAGATTTGCTTGTCAGTTGTTTGACCTTAACCAGTTGAGCATGTCCCTTGGTGGCTGACGATATGTGCATCTCTGATCATGAGCAGAAGTAGTGGGGGAGCATCATAGCCATGTGTTGAGAGGAGTTCATTGGGGTTTGAATAATTCACCTTTGGAAACATGGGTGTTTTGCTCAACACCCTTAAACAACCCTTATTCAGGGACTTTTTGAGCGGGATGGGTGACTTGACCTGAAGACAATTCTAACTGGGCCCCACCTGCAAGGTCATGCGCTGTTTATCTTGATATGAGATCATCATGTCGCGCACATATGGTTGTGATGCATGTGCCTGGTGTACCCTTATCAGATGGGTAGTCATGATGGGTATATTGGGCTTTGTATATTTTACTCCATTGTCACTTTGATGGCATGCACTGCTCTCTCACTCAATAATAATAATAATAATGATAGCAGCAACAACAACAACCCGAACGGTAGTGATAATAATATTTCGGGTCAACGTTGATGTTCGTAATACAGTGAGCAAAAAAATTGAAAAATGGTTGGTAAAAGACAGACATGAAAATGAAAATAGAGTACATCCAGCGAACAGCATTAATTAGCAAAGCACGGAGACTGTAAAGTTCTTAAAACTTGAAAAGACAGTGCCACCTTAGTTCATGGGAAGTAATCAGCTTGTACATTAATGAAACCCCCAGCAGCAAGCTGGGTGTTAGATATATTAATAATATTATTGTCATAGTGTAGCGCATATTATCAAAGTGACACTGGGGTACACATATACGAAACCCAGTATACTCATCCTGACTACACGTTTGATCTGGCTACACAAGGCACATGCATCACAACCATATGTGCGCGACTTGGTAATATCATACGAAGAAAAAAAAACGCATGACCTTGCAGCTGGACCCCAGTGTTCTATATGCCGAGATACCATCGACCCCAATTTTTGGGGTAGTTATTTTATTAACCCCAAAAGGATGAAAAGCAATGTTGACATGGGCGGGATTTGAACTTAGAATGTAAAGAGCTGGAACTGTTACCGCAAAGTATTCTATTTTATTTTATTTTCAGCGATATGGCGATTCCAGCATCTCGCTGTGGTCATCACAGAAGTTATTATACTGTTGTATCATAGTATAATGCTGCTGGGGCGTATTTTATCGAACGAATAGTTGGTGTTCAACACTTCATGATAGATAACTAACCTTATTGGGATTTGAATTCCGAAATATAACACAGACTGTCAAATCATTTACTATTCCAAAACCAATAGCTGCTGATTCTGAAAGTCCTCTGGGTGATACTTTGATAATGTTCTTCGCAGCAATTTTTTTCCCAGTTTCTTTGAAGTATGTTATCACAATTGAACTGAAGATTTCTGATTGGTGTAGAGGAGAAATTTACTTTGCATCATAAAACATATTTGTGTGTAAGAATAACAAATTTAGTGGGTAAATTCCGTGACAAAACTACGTTGATCGTATTTTCTTGCTAAACTCCAAGTGAAAAATTTTCTATCAGCAGCGAGATTTCAACAATAGAATCGATTGAATCGATAGCAATATATTGATGATGTACGTTGTAAAGCAGCGATTCCAAAGCTTTTACTATGGCGACGGCCTTTTTTGACAGACCCATAATCATCTGCAATCCCTTTTAATAAGGAAATATACATACAAGCATTCATACATACATAAATACACACACACACACACACACACACACACACACACACACACACACACATGATAAATAAATAAGATATACGTGAGTCGGTGAAGATGTAAGAAAGTCGATAGAATGCTTTGTGGTATGTGTTCTTATTTTGTGTCCCCTGAGTTCAGATTTTTCCAATGACAACTTTGTCGGGCATTATTTCGAGGACGGCAAATAATATATCATTCCCAGGATGTGGATTGGTGAGATTGTTAGAGTGTCGTACGGGGTACTATGTGAATCTATCCGTTCTGAGTTCAAAACAGACTTCGTGCCACCGAAAAAGGATCGATGATACTTCTATCAGTATTTACGATGATCAGAGAGTACCAACAAATAAAATTTAAAAAATAACAACGGAAACATCATATTCTTGGTTTAATCGGAAGACCGATTGCCGACACGGCATTTTATCCTTTTCATGGGGAAATATTCCTCGGTTTTTCATTTAAAGATGTTGTGTTGTAATTTTCATACAGTATATGGCTTATTGTATAAATATATTGGTGAGCGTTTTACATTGTACTAAATATTTCAAGCGTTAAAGGTTTGTGTTCGAGATCTTTTCGGAATTATATACAACGACCTATAGATTTAGAACAGCTGACTTAGAATAAGAAGGTGATAATTAACAAACTGAGACACGGTTTGAGACGCGTTGCACTTGTGGACATTGTGTATTCCGCTCAGACACCGTGAATTTAGGATTACATTATCCTTTGTAACTGTCCTCTCTGGAGAAAAGAAACAGAGTGTCTTTGAGGGCGATTCGTCAGTTAATCTCAGACGGTAGAGCGTCTTCATAGGCGTTCAGTCATTGGCTCACCGCTTATGTATATATATATATTTTTCAATTAAAGCATGCTTTTATCCTTTTCAAGGACCAACTACTTTGGTGGCCATTCTATGATTCCCCCTCTCTCGCCTCTTTCCTCACATACACACATATGCACATACACACACCTACACATATACACAGATCAATACATACGTGCATAAAAGCATGAATGTCACACAACTACTAACGTTGCTATATACTGGGAAAAGGCTTGAACGTCAATTTCATTTCCTACCTTCGTGCAATTATGTATGGACTCATGCCAAAAAAAAAAAAAAAATTTTAAGTAATTATTTCACCGAACTTAAAGG
>NC_068981.1:136002665-136006122 GCF_001194135.2 Octopus bimaculoides | reverse complement strand
TCAGATTCAGTCCTGGTAGTATTCGAACTCCGAGCAAATGATTATTGAATATTTTAAAGTTCCTTATGTTAAAGCTCGTAATTGCTTTTTATTCTTTTCCTTTCTGTTCTCATATATAACTTCTCCCATCTCTCTTCTCCCACATGTCTCCTCTCTTCTTTCAACTCAATTCCCACTCTCTTCACCATATATGTGTGTGTTTCTTTGTATGTATGTTTATGTGTACGTATGGTTCTAATACGGTATTTTAATACATTCAAACTTGCTACTTAAGTTTCATGGATAAGAATGCACTACCTTATCTGGAGTGCAGATTTGTCTCTTCCCATTTTATTAAGTACGACAAATATGGCTACACATAAAAAGGCAACACGATAATAGATACTTGTGATAAACCGCGAGAAATGGTGAGCGCAAAGAATAAAGAAAATATAAATAGGAAATGAAACCTAATTTGTGTCTAAACCAGTTGACGCATGCAGAAAAAGAATTGAGAGAATTAAAAGTAATCTTGAATATTTTCAAGAAAGGTTATTAAGTAATATGTAATGTATCGTTTCAATATATATATAACGGAAATTTATAAAGAAATACCCAGGAGATAATGGACGAAATTGACAAGAAGATTGTAGAATACTCAAATTCGGTATGTGACACTCTAATTGTATACATAAGACAACATAATATAGTCATATGCAATGCATATTACCCACCGGATGCTCCAAACCACATAGGCAAGTTTGAAGATTGCCTCACAAGAATTAAAGAAATCCTCATTAAAACTGGAACACCACGTGACCATATTTCTTATGGGTGATTTCAACTTCCCCAATGTCAAATGGCCCGAAGGTCTCATACTCTCAGGAATGAATCATCGCCAGAAAGCACAGGTGGAGTCCCTTCTCAACCTCACAATGCCCTATTCATGGCGCAAGCAGTTCTCAGATCAACTAGAGCGAATAACATTCTGGATCTCTGTTTCACGAACAATATGGACATCATTCATGATGTGAAAGTGACGCCGATATTAGTCTCGGATCACAACATAATAGAGCTGTCTATGTTTGGTCCGAAAGTAACCAGAGACATACAGCCTAAAGGAAGCACCCGAAATCTCTCCAATCTGAACTTCCACAAAGCAGACTGGAAATCGATCCAGAAAGAGATTCTCAGAGAGGACTGGCCAACATATCTCTCCACACCAGACATTGACCTGAAACTGGAATGTTTCATGTCTATTGTGCAAGCCATATGCCAGAGATATGTCCCAGAGCACAAGGCCAAAACAAATAGGAACAAGATTCCAAAGGAGAGGAAGATCCTCATGAGACGACGGACAAACGTTGCAAATGGACTCAACCAGCATCCCAAAAGTAGCGAAAGGTCCCGCCTAAAAACAAAACTGATGGAGATTGAAAAAAAGCTGAAACAAGCCTATGTGAGGGAGAGAGCAGACAAAGAAGCCTGGGTTATAAAAAACATTAAGTGAAACCCAAAAGCCTTCTTTCATTACGCGAAAGAAACAACCTCAGTACGCTGCAAGATAGGACCCCTCTTCGAAAAGGATGGCTCTCTCACAGACAGTCCAACTAGGATCAGTGCGGTAATGAATGACCAGTTCAAAAGTGTTTTCACCACCCCGTTGGAACACAGAAAAGTGAACGAACCAGTGGACTTCTTTGCCACCTCCCCTATAACCAGCGAGGCAGTTACAATGGAATACATCGACATTAGCGAAGAAGATGTACTACTAGCTATAGATGAACTGGACACAAACTCAACTACTGGTCCTGATGGTTTCCCAGCAATCCTCCTCAAATCGTGTAAGAATGCCCTGGAAAAACTCCTCCAGATTCTCTTCCAGAGCTTTCTTGCAAATAGCAGACTGCCAAGCAAGCTGAAGGAGGGAATAATATGTCCAATCCATAAAGGGGGAATCAGAGCAGATGCCAAAAACTATAGGCCTATCTCTCTGACTGAAGAAAATAACTTGCTGAGTGAT
This sequence comes from Octopus bimaculoides, assembly GCF_001194135.2. Lineage (NCBI taxonomy): Eukaryota > Metazoa > Mollusca > Cephalopoda > Octopoda > Octopodidae > Octopus > Octopus bimaculoides. The sequence goes on along the minus strand of NC_068981.1, from coordinate 136,004,120 downwards.
ACCCAGCATGGCTTTCGACTAGGTAGGAGCTGCCTGACCCAGCTCTTACAACATTATGACTGGGTGCTGAGGCAGTTATTCAACAACTCAAATATGGACGTAATATACCTTGATTTTGCAAAAGATTTTGACAAAGTGGTTCATGGTATGATATGCCACAAACTGCGTGATCTTGACATAGCTGGAAAACTTGGAGAGTGGTTACATGACTTTCTGAAAGATAGAAGTCGGGCAGTAATAGCTAATGGAGCCACCTCTATGAAAACACAAATAGTGAGTGGTGTTCCACAGGGCACTGTCCTGGGACCACTGCTTTTTATAGTGGCCCTCTCAGATATGCCCTCAAGTGCCCGGATATGCACCCTTGCAAGCTACGCAGACGATACGAAAGTCTCGCAGAAAATACAGAACCCCAGCGATGTTGCACATCTGCAGCAGGAGTTGGACTCAATTTACAGATTGGCTGAGGATAATAATATGCAGTTTAATGCTGAAAAATTCCAAGCCCAACGCTACCAGTGTCTAAAACTGAATATGAAACTTACAGGGTACACTGGTCCACATGGGATTACAATCCCAGAGCCTAAATCAGTGAGCGACCTGGTTATTGACAAGTGCACATTACCAGGATGGCGACAAAGTGCAGACGACTGGCTGGATGGATCCTTACAACATTCAGAACCAGAGATAAGGAAACCATGATGGTCCTCTGGAGAACATTTGTCCTCAGCCGCCTGGATTACTGCTCACAGCTATGGTCACCCACCAGTGTGAAATTAACAGCGGACCTTGAAGCAATCCAAAGAAGATTCACAAAGAAGATCGTCTCTTTGCTCAGCTACTGGGAAAGGCTGAAACAGCTAAGACTCTACTACCTGGAGAGAAGGCGGGAGAGGTATGCAGTAATATACATCTGGAAGATCCTAGAAGGAATTGTACCAAATTATGGCATTGAGAGCTACACCAATGCCAGTACGGGACGACACTGCATAGTGCCAAAGACTCCAGCAACGCTGTCACGCTTCATGACTAGTTACTGCAACAGCCTGGGTTTCAGGGGCCCACAGCTTTTTAATATTCTCGCAAAGAGCCTGAAGAACCTGCACAAAGTAGATGTAGGCGTTTTTAGATCAAAGCTGGACCTCTTCCTATCGAGAGTCCCAGATGAACCTACCTCACGGCAAGAGGTATAAATGAGGGTAGCTACATCAAACTCTATTTTTCACCAAGTACCACATATTGGAGGAGGATCTCAGTAATAACAGTGTAGCAAAACGGCGGTGCATCAGCATGGCCGCAGCTCTGAGCTGAAACTACAGCAAAAAAAATAATATAATATATATAATATATATTGGCTAAACTGGCAATATGACCATCCCCAAGTACAACAACAATATATATATATATATATATATATATATATATTATATAAAATATGATATATATAATATGATA
>NC_068981.1:136001940-136002655 GCF_001194135.2 Octopus bimaculoides | reverse complement strand
TCAAATTTATATGTTTAAAAATGTAGAGACTCTCAACACGACCGATCTTTATTCCATTTATTTAATTATTTACCATTCGATGTCAACATTTCTGTGCCCAACTCTATCCAGCGATTGATCCGTTGGATGTCTGACTGTGTTTTTTTCGTAATTTGTTCTGATGGAAGCCATTCCTGAGGAAGTGCCAAACGTTAGACATCCAACGGATCAGTCGCTGGATAGAGTTGTGCACAGAAATGTTGACATCGAATGGTAAATAATTAAATAAATAGAATAAAGATCGGTCGTGTTGAGAGTCTCTACATTTTTAAACATATATATATATAATATAATATATACATATTACACAGTCTACAAACTTACACAGTCTACAAAAACATAGAAATTGAAAGGAGAGAAATTATGGTGCTACAAATCGGACAGCTGTTTGTGGAGCACGGAGTTACTTTATAATGTTGGTAGATGTAGTTACCCATAATATGCAAATAATATGCAACTAGTAATGGAGGCAAATAAACATTGGATAGATCCGGCCTCCGTCTTCAGGGTGGAGAGATAAAAATCTGACGGTCAAATTTTTATCTCTTTAAATATTTAATTCTTTGTGTAAGTTTGCTCTGTTAATATATAAACATCTATATATTTATACTTGAATATTCATCGTCTGTTTTATCTATTTATTTAGTTACTCTCTCTCTCTCTCTCTCTCTCTCTC
>NC_068981.1:135999327-136001917 GCF_001194135.2 Octopus bimaculoides | reverse complement strand
TATATATATATATATATATATATATATATATATATATATATGTCCTACACTCTCTCTTTATTAGTCATGCTGTCTTCCCACTACAATCTGTCGCGCTATTAATATGTTGAAGAATAGTGTGGGTTTTTCTTTGACTTTGAATGGTTGGGTAGTTCCACTTCAAAACGCACTTTCTTCAATACATGAAATCCCAAATTAAGGAATGCGTAATGTTTTACATTATAAAGTGAAGCAACATTTATACATATATATATATATATATATATATATATATATATATATGCTTATATTAATATTATAGAGCAATTAATAAGCTACGTTTACAGGTTCCAAGGTTCCAGTAAAAATATGTCATATTACTCACTACATATATTTAGTTACACGCATTTAGTTGTCAATAAACAAGAGAAGCAGCGAAGAGTTCTACCAGCATTTCTATATTATTATTATTATTATTATTATTATTATTATTATTATTATTATTATTATTATTATTACTACAGTAGTCTTATTTTTATTGCTTGGTTTCACTTCACAAACATGTATTGTTTGTAGTAAAGAGTCTTTTTGATCTTCATTCTTTAAGAACTGTTTGAAATTTCCAGTAAAGAGAAAGCTATTTATTTCAGGTAACCTAATTTTCCAAATGCAGCCTGCCTTGAAAACAATCTTGCTAGAGCTTCACGAAAAGAGCTTAATTTCGTTTTGTTTTACATTTGCTTTTTAACAACCTCCTTACTGTCTGTATTTTCTTTAATATATATTCAATTACCAGTTTCTTCTCTCCTCAATGACTGTATAAGTAGTGCCAGGTGTTGTTCTTGTAGTTGTTTAACACCCATGGGAGCCCTGATTCAGTAGAGCTAAGATCAAAGACGTTCTAGCCATGACCAACCATTTTATTTTGACAAAGTGTATGGCGAGCCTTATTATCCAAGGTATATTGTCTCTATCTAAAACAACAGTTTGTGACTTGAGAGAGATTTAACTGCTATTCATAGCAAGTCTCCGCCTAGGTTGTATTTTGGTTAGCTTATGCAATACACACACACACACACACACACATACATATTTACGCATGTAATATGAAACCTATGGCATCAGCTTTCTGAGTCCAGATAAAAGTTTTATATTATATTATATTATATTATATATATATATATTTGATCCTGACTGAACTTCCTATTCTGAACCACTTCTCAAACTTTCAGCACCTCTCCCATTCCTTTCTGTTGAAGTGCGTAGGCTCGAAACGTAAAAGACTCTTTTTATTTTTCCCGAGCATCAAACTAATAACACTTGCTTATTGTTTATACATCTATCATCGTCTTTTGATTTTTTATAAATTTCAGCTATATATATATATATATATATATATATATATATATATATATATATACAAACATACATACATACATACATACATACATACATATTCATATATATATGCATGTGTGGGTGTATATTTTCGCGCACACGCGTAAGCACGTATGTATAAGAACAGACATGCACATTTACACTATCTGTTTTGTATGCCTAGAAATACTTTGAAACCTCGAATCTTATGAAATAATGAGGTATGAAAGTAAAACGAAATACATTGTAGAATAACTTTAAATATTTATAAGATTGAAATACATACTGAAGTATCTAAAACATTTAGATTTATTTTAATAACTATTTTAACATTTTAAATAAAAGTCAACATTCATAGAACGGTGAAATGTGAAAATTTTATTTTTTGTCCTTGGTTTATGTGAAGTATATTTCCTCAACTTCTTTAAAATCATAACCAGCAGACTGTTGGGCGGAAATAACAGGAAGTACATCTAAGAGTAAAGCGGAGACCGTTAGAAGTGACCGTCGTGAAAGAAAGTCGTCGGGAGTAAGCTGTGGTGTTTGAACAAAAATTGTGTTCAAAAAGTAATAAAAGCAACGCGCATATTAATAGATATTAAGACTTGTATTTTATACATTTTACTGTCATTTTAGATTCACCGAGACGGTTGTTTAGAGTCTTGGTTACAGGTCAGATATAAATGTATTAGAATCACTACATATAAGATTCTATATCTTCAATTTTTGGTGCAAAAAAGCACTTGAATTGATATCATTAACAGACGAGAACTGTCTGCAACGGCCGTCAGAACAGCTAGGTCACGTCATTTCGCCGTTTTCGTATTGGTTTTAATACTAGTTCAGTCGTTATCAATTGTTTATAAGACTACGTTTTATGTTCTGTTTCTGTTTGAGCTAAATTCCCACAAATAATGTAGTTAATACTTGACATGCTACATTTAAACACCACACGCTGAAAACAGAATTTGGTTATATTTTAATCATTTGTTGAAAGACAGCATTGCAAATGTGAAATGTCAGCTAACGGCTTTAAGCAAACGTCTTTCTCTGATTCCATATCACAAAAGTAGGCAACAGGGAAGAAATATATATACATAAAAAAATAAGCACCAGCACCAGAAAGAAATGGTAATAAATATTGGTGGAAGTACATTGTGGTAATGAAGGTTGCTTCCATCCATTTACTCTCAAGTTCAATCACATTACATAGCGCTTGAAGCGAGTGTGTTCC
>NC_068981.1:135998077-135999098 GCF_001194135.2 Octopus bimaculoides | reverse complement strand
GAGAGAGATCTGTAAAATAATACGTGACAATTATTCGGTTGCTATAATAAAACTCTGAGTTTCGGATGTCGGGCGGAAAACTGCTCCGGCATCTCATCAGTTATGAAGACAAAAAAAAAATGCTATGAAAATGACCGTTAAAAAAAGGGAAATTACTATGAACTTGACTGTTATTAAGACAAACATAAGAGCTATTAGAATGACCGTTATGTATATATATAAGTGTTGTATCGTTCGTTCGATGTACGATATAACGGGATAATAATAATGTCCTTGCAAATCATTCTACTCAAGATACTGGTAATAAACCTCGATAATACGCAACTCTCGGCTTTACACAACTAATTCTTCATTAGGCACAAATGTCCGAAACACAAAGTGAACGACAGAAGGACAGACAGAACAATACAGGTGGGGACAAAAATATGAAAGAGATGAAAGGTGAAATTATATAAAAGATGAAGGTGAAATGGCCACTCGATGATATAATAAGAGCCATTTATTGGTCCTGCGAAATCCGCAGGCAGTCTAGACCATGCTGAATCCGTTTTTGGCCACGGCTGTATCTGCACTGGGGGCGCCTTTGCTGCCATGTCGCATTGCCTACATTGTTTTACCAGTCTCTCAATTTGCTTGTCTATATTCGGCCAATACACGTAACTCCTCATGAGGCTTTTCATCCGGGCAATCTTCAGATGTCCTACATGGAATTCTTTCAATATTCTGTTTAGCAGTACTTCAGGTATTACCACCCTTTCAGTTCTTTATCAAATTTTCATGTCTAGATGCAACTATATGCATGAGAATACATACATAAAACATACAAAACTCCACATACATACATACATACATACATACAATAATACCCTGTGTTGATGCTGAAATTCCAATGAAGGACCCTTGGATCTAGGTTAGAAACCGGTTCTTTCTCTATTGGCAAGAAATCTTGAAATAAATTGAATAATGACATACATACATACATACATATAAACTGTGGGGTTTTGTTTCGTCTTGTTTTTTT
>NC_068981.1:135991792-135997610 GCF_001194135.2 Octopus bimaculoides | reverse complement strand
TATATATATATATATATATGTATATATATATATATGAGGTTAATTCAAGAACAAACAAATTAAAAAGAAGAAAAGAAAGAAAAGAAAAAAAGCCGAACGTGAAGACATGCACAAGCAATATATTAATTTCCTGCTCGGCGATAGGAGATGGTTGTTAACGTTTCGAGCATAGCTTTTCGTCGGAAAGAGGAAAGTTCTGAAGTGACGGGAAGTGGAAGGAGAAAGAGAAAGTAGTTTCTGGGACTGTTGAGTGTGAAAATGGTATGTGTGTGTCTTTGTGTGTCTTCTGTGTGTGTTTGTCAGTGCGCGCGCGCGCGCGTGTATGTTTGTGGTAATATCTGTCTTCGTGTATGTTAGTGTTAGGGTATATGTCGCTTTGAGAGATCAATCTCAAGTCAGCAATTGTAGTGAAATTTGTGTGAACGGATGGGAGTGGCTGTGTGTGTATGTATGTGTATGTATGTATGTATGTATGTGTGTTATTTCTTTACTACCCACAAAGGGCTTCACACATAGGGGACAAACAAAGACAGACAAACGGATTAAGTCGATTATATCGAGCCCAGTGCGTAACTGGTACTTATTTAATCGACCCCGAAAGGATGAAAGGCAAAGTCGACCTCGGCGGAATTTGAACTCAGAACGTAGCGGCAGACGAAATACCGCCAAGCATTTCGCCCGGCGTGCTAACGTTTCTGCCAGCTCGCCGCCTTTTGTGTGTGTGTGTGTGTATGTATGTATGTATGTATGTATGAATTTATGTATGTACGTATGTACGTATACATGTTTTTTTTATGTTGTTGACTATCTAATCAGACAAAGTCATGAACAGCCCTACCCAGAGCGAAACTCAGGGCAGACAGTGAACTTTTGATATAATAGGCATATCTATCCATTCTCTTCTGCGCATTCAGCTCTAAGAGATAATATCTGAACTACATAAAATATAATGTTAATAGCCATTTTGTATCATACTTAATGTAAATACATTGTGGGGTACTTGCATTGAGTATGACATATTAATAGCTATTTTAATCTCATATTCCTTCAGTTGCATATAACGGATATTTTAAATATATTTTACAACTCTTTCATTACGATCTATACATACATACATACATACATACATACATACATACATACATATATCTAAGGCTCTGGTAACGTGTAAAAGTAGGGTATTTCCAGAGAAGTACTCAACCCGAGTTCTGGGATATCAACACAGTTGGGTTGCAGACCAATGCCGAAATTTGGGAAGTGTACAAAATCCTGGTTTCACGACGGTGACACCGTTGTGTGGGTTTGACGAAGAGTAAATTATAATCCAAATAATAAAACAAAGAAGTTCTATAAACAATCTTTAACTCATCTTTAATAAGATGTGTTCAAGAATTTTTTGTCGTTTTATTATTTGGTGTGTGTGTGTGTGTGTGTGTGTGTGTGTGTGTGCGTGGGTTGTTTATGTATACCAGTGTAAAACGATTTGCCGAGTTGCGTCTTCATCCTCAGAAGGTAACTTTGCCATTCGATAAATAAAGAGCAATAGAGATGAGTGTGAAACTGAAATAAGAACTGTCGTCCATTTGCCCATCAAATACCCGAAACCAATAAAAGATTAAAAGAATAAGAGAATAAAATACAGAACAGAAGAATACAGTTCATTTCAGAACACAATCTATTGTGTGTGATTTATATATCTTTCTCTTACCTCGTTGACACAACGATAAAATGGAAGCAGAATTTACGTGGGTTTTGTTTTGTTTGTCGCACCTCGTATTCTTTGTATATAGGTCACTGCATGATAACCGAGAGAGGAAACCATTTTTTGACACTTTATATAATTGATTAGCGATCAATATTTCGCTATATTTATTGTTAGAATATTCAAACTTATCAGAGTAGTAAGTAAAAAAACATCTACAATATCGACCTATGATCGCTATCAACATCAACAATGTCGAAATGATGTCAAATATAGAACAATGCGAAATAGTTGCTGTAACGGAGTATATTTTGGTAAAACAGTAATTATATCTACCATTTGGTATTTTTAACAACACAGTAGCCAAGTTTCGATTGACTCGTTTAATTCTAAACAAAATTTGAAAACATAATAATTGTTAGCTGAGAATATACTTAGAATAAAAAGCAAATTGGTAAACTCGCAACTGAAATTAAAGTAATGACGGTGTCTGCTAGATTTTCTAGAGAATAAAATGTTCAATTATTGGCGACATTTTGTCCTGTTCTTTATGTTCTGAGTTCATTTTCCACCGAGTTGGACCTTGCCTTTCATTGTTTCTGGATCGATGAAATAGGTATCTGTCGCCTACCCGCGAACTTGCTGGCCTTGTGCCAAAATTTGGTTAAGTCTCCTTTATATTAACTTTTCTTCTTTCCTGTGAAGACGAAGAACAATTTTATTAATTTTTCTTCATCTAATCGCGTGAAGCTCCAATCTGTTTATCGTCAGGATCACTCAATCGCCTCCTTTCACCATGTAGCACACCCAGTGTTCCTCTATCTGATGACTATGGGCAAAAGCGGTTGCATGTAGGATGAGGCTGAAAGGGTTTAGAACAGATACGTTCCTTTTTAGTCAAGCCTCTTTTCAAGTTCCACTTGAAAAAGAAAGTGAATGTGGTAAGGGAAATGCTCTCTTCCAGTGAATGTGTCAAAAGGTGAGTGACTCCCGCAAAAATGCTTAGGATGAAACTACACTAAGCATGTGCATTTAGATCGGGGAACGACAAGTGGGCGAGGATTGGTGCCGTTGGTGGTGGAAGCAATTCTGGATCTGCAGGGTTCTTTGATTGGCCCTTTTTAGACGCTCCCCTGTATTAGGACGACTGCATCATCCACGTGTTCACATATTCTGTATACTACGTATATAGTATTTAATTCCGTCACTCCTTTTCTGATCCTATTCCCTCGTGCTTTGTAAGTAACAACCCCGTACACACACACACATACATACAAATTATAACTTGTTCTTGTAATATCTCCTTCATCAGATGCGCCTATAACAAATAAAAGAAATCATCATCATCATCATTATCATCGTCATCATCATCATCATCATCATCGTCGTCGTCGTCGTCGTCGTCGTCGTCGTCGTCATTATCATCATCAACTTTATCATCATCGTCATGTCATGGTTCTTATTATCATTATTATTATTATTATTATTATTAGCATCCAGAATGATATAAAAAGCAAACGCCAGACAATATCGTACCTTGGAGGCAGTAAAAAGAAGAAGAAAAAAAGAAAAAAAAAACCGACGTTACGGACAACATTACGTGAATACCAATATTTTCGTCGTTCTATTAAGTCTTGTAATTTTCCTGAAGATCATAAACCATTGACAAATATTACACTTTACAGCATTGCTGTCAAAGTTATTCTTCAGAAAATAATCAATACTTCTCGACCATTAAAACAGCTGGAAGTGGTTTCTATGGCGACTGATGAGATGGGAAATATGTGAGGTAGGAGTATTCTTTTGATCTTTCTGTTGACAGCCACCGTACATCTTCGATTTTAATTATGTCGTTGTATTTGGCAATCTGTCTATAAGTTTGTCCACTTGTTTACTACGTCGCAAGTCTTTATGGATGCTTCCATGTATTCATTACTACTTATGCTTTAAATATGCATGTGCGCGCGCGCACGAGTATGTATGTATTTATGTATGTGCGCGCGCGTGTGTGTGTGTGTGATACATTCTTCGTAAGAATAACGTTGAATATGTCAAATGTGCCAAACTCATGAATGGCGAAAACACATTCAGTACTTTATCCTTTGAATGTATTTATCTTGTACACAAAAGGATTTGCTGAGATAGTATAAAAGAGATAAAATATTCTAAAAAACCTACGCATATGAAATATGCCCTCTGTATCACAATAAATATTAAAAAAAGACTTTATCGATGATAAAATAAGTAAGACGAGTATGTTAACAGTGAGTTTTATACCATAACGTTTGCTGATAGTGCGCCCAACAGTAAATTAGCTTAAGAAAATGTTTTGAAAGTTTAATCTCAATATTGAGGACGTAGAAAAGCAAAAACATATATCAGATCAAGGGAATGGTTGTCGTACTACTGGTAAGAAACATCATGAGATAAGTGACACAAATTTATATATCAACTGCAAAGTAAAGTATATACTATACCGTACGCGATGCCAATAAGGATTATACGCAAAACTCTCTAAAACTTATATAGCAGAGACAACTCTGTGTGTAAGTGAAAGATTCAGTGATCATTGGAATATGTATACCGAAAGCATGCCACATTTTACCAAAATACACGTGATAAATTCGGTACTTCTTTCGATGAATTCAGAGTAAATAGCTTATCTACAGATATCCGTGATACAATACACAAGTGCATATATTTCTTCCCCACTCTTTAAGTCATATATACGGATGTAAATCCCCATGGCTATATAAAAGTGTACGTGCTTTATAAATATATGTATGTGTGTATGTGTGTGTGCTTGTGTGTGTGCTTGTGTGTGTGCTTGTGTATGTGCTTGTGTGTGTGTGTGTGTGTGTGTGTGTGTGTTTGTGTCTGTGTGTCTGTGCGTGCGTGCATGCATATGTATGCGATTACATGTATTCATTTATTCTCCTAAATCCTTATCTATGGCGTCTTTTTATTCTTACCACATGGGTTATATAGTCCAGATATAGCTTGCAAACATAGCAAATGATATCTCCGAAGCTAGCAGAAATAAATAAAAATCGAAAACGAGAATTGGGATGAATTGCACCTGAAATGCAGAATACAGATATATAAAGAAAACATACGAATTGGATCTAATCAATTAGTGACCAGCAGCTAGCAATACGTTAAAAGGTCATTTAAAATCATAGAAAAAGTGGTCTCTGTGTGTGTGGTGTGTATATGTCACCATGTATATCTATCTATCTATCTATCTATCTATCTATCTATCTATCTATCTATCTATCTACCCATCTATCTATCTATCTATCTATCTATCTATCTATCTATCTATCTATCTATCTATCTATCTATCTAAATTTAAATATAAATATATATATATATATATATAAGTAAATGTAAGGATAATAAAGTTCGGTAAGTCGATATACAAAAAATATTAAATACACTTAATACGAAAAATGTATACATATGCTTACATATAAAAAGGTCTGACTTACACAGAATAGAAATGATATCAGAAATTAAAGGGGTCGAGTAAGAGTTTTACGTGTCCAACAGTTGTTTCCGAGGTTCTTTGGTGACTCAAAATTATGGTTGTAAATTGATTCCATCATTGGATAATACAAGCCTCCGTCTTCAGGAAAAAGTTTTACATTTGAAGTGTTGACAGAAAGGAGATCAAAGATGGAATGATTTTGTGGAGAACTAAGTGTATTAGAAGGCGGAGTTGGAAGGTATTTAGATAGAGAGTAGTGAGAGGAGATAAACTTCAGGGATTCTTAGTGAGACTAGTAGGGGATCATTGTACTGGAGGTGGAAAGTGGGAAGAAGAGGAAGGGGGGGCTAGATAGTATGTGAATGGTGATCTTTGTGTGAGTTTGTATGAAGCCTATAGAGGTAGAGTTATATATCATGATAGATCGCTGACCACGACATTCAAAATTTTTTTCTCCGTGTTTTTCTCCTTGTTTTTCTCCTTATTCTTTCTGTTGAAGAGCGTAACTCGAAACGTTAAAGACTTTCTCTATTCCCGAGCGTTAAACTAATACATCCTTTTGTTTTTTACACCACCTGTCCTCGTCTGCTGTTGTTTTTTTCGTGAATTCTCCCATATATACATAC
>NC_068981.1:135987129-135991060 GCF_001194135.2 Octopus bimaculoides | reverse complement strand
ATATATATATAAATATAAATATATAAAACAAATATTCTATAATTATAAACATAATTATAATTAGGGGGCAGCTAATTGCTTCATTACATACTGAATTTAGAAATAGGAGTTAAAAATTCCTTGTCGACTAATGTTGCCTTCATATATAGATATCTGTAGACTCATATTAGTATTCAACTATAAGTGCATTTCTACACTAAATTATATATATGAACGTGTATAATTATATATAACTAGTTCGTGTATTCTCGGACGCGGGAAGACCTGTCGATGCAGAAATATTCTCATGAGAAAGTTCCCATCATAGACAAAGAGTGAAAACACGTCATTGGGCTATGATTGACATCATTGACCGTAGGAAGCACGAGTTTCTGTATCATTACCCTTCGCCAGATATTGACATCAAATCTGTCGTTCATATCCCTATAAAAACAATTTGTTTTTACAAATAAAACACCAAATTGTACACTTGCTGGTCTGAGCAAAGTATGGTCAAGCTGAAATTGATTACTTAGAGACGCACGGAACTACGTTAAATGTAATATAAGTGTGTACAACCAATGTACAATTGTGCCAAAATTATAAACGAAAAGAGAACATGTGTGTGTGTGAGAGAGAGAAAAAGTGAGAGTTCGTATGTGTGTGAGTGTGTGTGTGTGTGCTTCTCTGTGTGTGAGAGAGAGAGAGATTTTATGTTTGTGTGCGAGTGTGTGTATGTGTGTGAGTGTGTGTGTATGCATGTGTGTGTGTGAGTGAGAGAGAGTTTGTATGCATGTGTGTGTATACACATACACATGCACACACACATACACATACATGAATGTATGTATATTAATAGCTCTTGATTTTTGAAATCGGAGAACCTGAGAACCTTTTATTATTCATTTCACTCTTCTCACACACCAAACGTTATGATATCATTGCATGTTAATGTTTCGGAAGTGGTGAAGGCAGCGAAATCATTAGTACGCCGGACAAAATTCTTAGCTGCATTTCTTTCGGTTTTACGTTCTGGATTCAAATTCCGCCGAGCTCGACTTTACCATTTTTCCTTTTGAGATCGATAAAATGAGTACCACTGGAGTGCTTGGATCGTTGAAATCGACTAGTGCCTTCCTCCAAAATCTTTATGTTTTAGGAGTATTGTATATATAAGTTTCCGTAGAATCACGGAATCGTATTTTGAAGGCATTTAACAATTAATCTCAGATGTTATTTGAAATATTATCAATGTCTACCTCGTTATCGAAAAGTAATCGGAGTGATTGCTGGATGAATGAGATTCCTCTGTCTCTTTATATGACTGATATCAAAGTTAAAATCGTCTTCATTATAAGAATAATTGTTCCTCCTACACACAGAATCTTATCAATCGGTATAAAGAAAAACTCATTCTTCCGCTAGTCTGAACACTGACATCTCAGAATCATTGAAGAAGAAAATCGAGAAAGTCTCTTATGTTTACTTATTTATCTTTTTAAATATCATTTCATCGTTGTCGTGGTCGAGGATGAGAACATAGAAGAAGGAAAATATAGGAAGGGAAGACGTGTTGGCGCTCAGTTTGAACTTCTAAGTTTATGCTGATAGGGAAAGACGTAAACATAGTGGCAATTCTGGAGAGTTGCAAATCAGAGGAGAAACGTTTGAACAAAACGCTTGGAGAGAGGAAGAACGTTGAGTAGACGGCTGCTCCTGTCATGATTGACAGTTCATCTGTACTTGTATGTGAAGACTTGGGCAATTGAGGATGACTGACGCTTGTCCGTGCATGCAAATCTCCCTTCTCCAGGTCACCGATGCTATCCGAGTGCAAGGCCGCCGACAGGTACCGACACAGTTTAGCATCAGAGTCAGAACGCAAAGAACCGTAACAGATTCTGCAAGACGTTTTGCCCCGCCCGATAACAGTACATAACAATCTCCCACCTTGGATTGATGCTTGTTTATCAACCCCAAAATAATGAAAAGCAATGTTGGCCGGGGCAGGATTTGAACGCAGCGTGAAAAGAATCGGAACAAATACCTTGAGACAGTCAATCCAACGCTGTAACGATTCTGCCAACTTGCCGCTTTAGAGATTGTAATTTGTGAATGAGTGGGCAGAAATGACATGCAGTACAGTTTACTGGTTTAGTGGAGCAGTAATCACTGTAGTGGTGATAGAGAGATCGAGAGGAGATACAGCATATGCGAGTCTGTGATTTGTGTTAGAGATTGACTCTTCGATAACTAGCTGAATGATCTTTTACTTTTTTTCTACGTTTTTGATAGAAATTCTTCGAAATTTACGTGTTTAACAGGTCGTACTCTCCCAGAAATTTAATGCAGATCACACCTAAGCTTTGACAGTTTAATTGATCAGATCTGAAGGTTTTCGTATCCTCGAGAGGAATCAATCTTGGTCTTAGGCAATGTTGTATTTATATCGGAGTGACTGAGATCTTGAGACTTAGCATTTAGGGAGACTTTTAGAGTTTTGTGTTGCTCGTTTGTAGAGAAAGCATTATGCAAAATTATTTATTTAATATGAGTATCCATGATGTTGAAAGAGGATAGGAAATACATTTTCAAGCTTTTCTGATCATGGAAACAGTGCTAGCTGGAGTGGTCCCAGAGATATTAGTCTTACAGAGGGCTGACAACAATAATCTAAAAAAGCAGTAATACATGAATGACATTATAAGTCTACAAATACACACACACACATTTATAAACACATACATACACACGCACACATACATTTATAAACACACACACGCACACACACACACACACACACACACATATATATAAGGATAAGACAGTTATTTAAAATAACGATCATATCAAGTGGACAGCATGGGAAGAAAGACCTTATAGATAATAGTTATTATTAAAATTATAAATAAGGGTATGTAAGAGATACCGACTGCTCGAAATAGCAGCCAAAACCTGACTCTAAAACCACATCATAATGCGGTTTTAGAGTCAGGTTTTGACTACTATTTCGAGCATGCTGGTATCTCTTAGATACCCTCAATTATAATTATGTATATATATGTGTATATATATATATATATATATATGTGTGTGTGTGTGTGTGTGTGTGTGTGTGTGTGTGTATATTATATTATTCTGTTGTGTCTGGGGAGAGTCATTTTCTTATTGTGCCTTAAAATTTAACACACTCACCGGTAAAATTTCCACTTATTTCTTATTTTTATTTTCCTAAAATTTTCGTTGCGTCTTGCAACCTTTTCAATAGTCTTGATTCTCTTGACTCTCACATAAAAAAAAAATCTTGCAAACCAAATCCAAAAATGAAATATATTATATTATATTATATTAATAATTATATACATAATTATAATATTAAAAGTTATATACATAATTATAACTAGGGATTGGCAATAGCCCTCTCCACGTGCTGAAATAGATGCCAATTGATTTTAGCGCCATTTGGTATCTATTTCAGCACGTGGAGAGGCGTATTGCCAATCCCTTGTTATAATTATGTATGCAATTAGCAATGTTCACAATATGTTCACTATTCTTCTCGTTCTGGTCAAACGACCCTCCATGTCTGTTTTCGTTCGGTTTCCTTGTATGTCTCCACTGTTATTTTTTTGTTCACAGCTTTGACCCTCCATAAATTCTAAATTTTATTTTAGAATTTATGGAAACTACTGTCTTTGAAGGCTCATATTGTCGTTTGAATGCTCAAAATGAGGAGTAGATAGACAGCCGGCAACTGATGAAGGGTCCTTTCTCTGTGTTAATTTGTCTTGTTTTCCATTTTCTTTTCGTTGTTTACGTATTTCACTCACTTTTGTCCTGTAATCACAGTCCACGTCTTGTATCTGTGTGTATCTCTCGTGTGTATGTTATTTGCACCGCTGGTGACGTCCTGTACCTGTATATGCATGTGTATATATATATATATATATAT
>NC_068981.1:135985850-135986934 GCF_001194135.2 Octopus bimaculoides | reverse complement strand
ATGTATATATATGTGTGTATGTATATGTGTATATATATATATATATATATATGTATACATGTATGTATGTATGTATGTATGTATGTATGCATGCATGTATGTATGTATGTATGTATGTATGTATGCATGTTGTATAATATATATACATATATACAGACACACACACGTATATATATATATATATTTATTGATTCATCAATCAAATTACTAAGCCTTAGAAGAAATATCTTGTAACAGTCATTTTAAATAAATATATAAATAATTTATACCCTCTTCACTCTGGGTATTGCGTACTTTATCTCAACGAGGACAATTACATACATATGACATATGAGTATGTGTGCGTGGGTGGTTATATGTGTATATGGACGTCCCCATATGTACGAATGAGTTCAAAAGTAAATGGAAGGCGAGAATTAATAGGAAACACGATAAAACAAAAAGAAAAAAAGAATTGTCAGTTGCCATTAAATGATTATATTCCTGTTGGATCTGCAATATCTTAATCTTTAAATAAAGTGACGCCATTACTAATCTCTGAATTGACTGACCAAGAAATTGTAGAGAATAAAACATCACGGGGTACTAAATCACCATTTGTCTGTCGACAAGAAGTCTAATCTATTTGCTGCATCGTTGCTTCTATTGCTGATATCGATGACCTTTGTATAGTTCACTGATCCAATCTAACGTGATTTATATGAGTAATGTGAAGAAGAATGCAGTATTCGTCTTCGTTGAACCTAAACTATAACTTTCGCTGGTAAAAAATAGTTTCATTTTCTTGTAGAGACGTTAACGAATTGATGATATATATTTATATGTATACATTCGGATATATGTATCCTTTTATTCTTTTACTTTTTTCATTCATTAGACTGCGGTCATGCTGGAGCACCGCCTTTAGTCGAAAAAATCGACCCCAGGGCTTATTCTTTGTAACCTAGTACTTATTCTATCAGTCTCTATTACCGAACCGCTAAGTTACGGGGACGCAAACACATCAACATCGGTTGTCAAGCAATGGTGGTGGGACAGGCAGACACGCACACACACACACACACACAAACACACATACACACAC
>NC_068981.1:135981063-135985727 GCF_001194135.2 Octopus bimaculoides | reverse complement strand
ATATATATATATATATATATATATATATATATACGACGGGCTTCTTTCAGTTTCTGTCTACCAAATCTACTCACAGGGCTTTGGTCGTCCCGAGGCTATGGTAGAAGACACTTGCTCAAGGTGCCACGCAGTTGGACTGAACCCGGAACCATGTGGTTGGGAAGCAAGCTTCTTACCACACAGCCATTCCTGTGCCTAATATATACATATTCACACATTCATCTATTTATAGATATGTCGACCTCCGCGGAATTTGGATTCAGAACGTAAAGATGGACAAAATGCCGGCGTGCTAACGATTCTGCCAGCTTGCTGCCTTAATAATAATTATAGTATTCAAATGAATAAATGGGATAAAAGCTTCTTATCAATAACAAACAATAAGTAAGTAAAACGGCGGACAATCTACAACTAATTGCCAATGTTTATCTATAAATATGATTGCTAATGTGAGAGTTGTTAACAACACGACTCAACCGCTACATTGTTCATAGAAGAAGGATACTCACGCTTTACAAGGAGTCGTTGCAACGCATTACACCACACAACACAAAGCTAAAATATAAAGGAAGACATTTATGAACAGTATGTATATGCTGTATAGAATTCCCCACAATATAGATAATTAATGGATGGTGGTATTGCTCAAACAGCTCAATACTAAAATAAGCCCCCTGCTAAGATAAGTGTAGAGACAAAACAATTTTGTCATCAATAAAAATGAAGAGCCGAGTGATGTATACATCTGACAGCCAGTATTCAAATTCCACTGGTAATATCTACAGTAGTCTCACTGGCCCTCTGTCTAAAGAGTATAAAGGGACAGCTACAAACGCCAACAACAGCATTTCATCTCGGACATATGATTATGAAGGTCTAGGAATGTTGATGATAAATTTACGAACTTTCTCTGCTTGTTTTATACATACATACATACATACATACATACGTACGTACATACAAGATATGTAAAACTTCCCAAAAATTTAGTACATAAATACATATGCATACCCCTAGACATGAAAATATATACATAAAAACGCATCCATAAAACAAACTTACAAATCTGCGCATACACTAACACCAAATACTGCACACATACATATATGCACAAATACCAAGATGATGTTGATAAAAGTTCCAATGAAGGAGCCTTGAATCTATGTTAGAGTCCGGCTCTTTCTCTATTGACAAGAAATACAGAAATGAAACTGATTGATAACATACATACCATACATACATACATACATACACACATATGGGGCCCTGGGATATGTAGCACACTGCCTAAAAGAATTAGGCTTCTCAAAACCAGAAAGGAGAAAGCTAATTCGAAGACTACACATCCAAGCCATCACTGGAACGGGAAAAATCTGTAAAACTTTCTAGAAGTTTAACATTTAAATATATATGAGCATGTCTAGAAATGTAACTATATGCATGAGAATACATACGTAAAACATACAAATCTGCACATACATACACACATACATACAAACATACATACATACATACAAACATACATACATACATACATACAAACAAAAATACCCTATTGTTGATGTAGAAGTTCCAATGAAGAAACCTTGGATCTAGGTTAGAAACCGGTTCTATCTCTTTTCGCAAGAAATCTTGAAATAAACTGAATAATGACATACATACATACATACATATATACATACGTACGTACGGCACATACATACACATACAAACACACACACACACACTTATGTGACTGTGTAGCAAGTAGCTTGCTTACCAACCACATGGTTCCGGGTTCAGCCCCACTGCGTGGCACCTTGGCTAAGTGTCTTCTACTATAGCCTCGGGTCGACCAAAGCCTTGTGAGTGGATTTGGTAGACGGAAACTGAAAGAAGCCCGTCGTGTATATATATATATATATATATGTGTGTGTGTGTGTGTGTGTGTGTGTGTGTGTGTGTGTGTGTGTGTGTGTGTGTGTGTGTGTGTGTGTGTGTGTGCACGCGCGCGCATGTGTGTATATTTTTGTGTGTCTGTGTTTGTCCCCTCCCCGCACCATCACTTAGCAACCGATGCTGGTGTGTTTACGTCCCCGTAACCTAGCGGTGCGACCTAAGAGACCGATAGAATAAGTACTAGGCTTACAAACAATGAGTCGATTTGTTTAACTAAAGGCCGTGCTCCAGCATGACCGCAGTAAAATGACAGAAACAAATAAAAGAGTATATATATATGGTCATTACATATTTTTCTTTAATCGGAGTAAATTTGGCTTACAGCTGTTTCCAGTAACCATTATAGGTACATTACTGATAAGTGTACTCAAGTACTCAATTGGTTTATTGGTCAATTGTAGAAAATTGAACGGCCTAAGAAAATTAATGCTACTTTCATCTGAGCCATTTCTGGTTACGCACGCACACACACACACACACATATGCGCGCGCGCACACACATACGCACACACATATGGTGCAAAAATTATAATAAGATGTAGCTAAAACAAAGAACTATTAAGTTTACGGTCAGGGAGAGTAGAAAGGTAAGCGCTTCTACAGGAAGAATAGATGAGGAGAGAAAGAAAGTGGAAAAAGAACAAACGTGTTTCAGTCAGACGGTCGCTGAAATTACACACACACACACACACACACACACACACACACACACACACACACACACACACACACACACACACACATACACACACTGTTGGCATATATTGATATACATATCGAAAGTGAGCGAGAGAGAGCGAGAAAGAAAGAGAGAAAAATCTGTTGTTTTGTTTCGCAGTCCATCGTGGTCGAGCAAATTTATAAGAAAAGGTATTCCATTAATGACCATCTCATTCTTTTAAGAATATATTTATATCTTTCTCCGACCACTCTATCCGTCCCATTTTTCTCCAAGACAAAATAAAACAACTGAGATTTGTGGGCGACTTGGCTGGTATTTCTAATAGCTAGAGCAACACATAGGGGTTCCTTCGTTAGCCGGAGTGCTTTTCTTGCTGCTATAGTAACTTCGAACCAGATCAATCCTTCGATTAAAGTCTTTCTACCCGTGACAATCCTGAAAATTACACATTCTTATGTATCCTCTATTTTTTTTTCTATACCGTTGAATGTCACTTGAGTGGCATATGTCTACAATTTCTTGCAGCACGAGTGATTGCTTTGATATTCCCAGCTTCAGAATTAGCTATTTATCTGTTATTTATTGATCTATTAGCTACCAAACTAATGATTAGCGTAGCATCGATGGCCAGACAAGTCCTTAATGTTTTGTGATCTTAATTGTATCTACTGAGAAAGTCAATAAAACTACAACACACTGATTGTTTTCTCTGAGGACACATACCAAAAGGTTCGACCACATAAAGGATGTCTGTAACAATCTACCACAATACTATACGATCTACACTTAACTGCTTTATTACCGTTTTGTTAGTGTCATCGTCATCGTTGTTGTTGTTGTAGTTGTTATTCTTGTTGCTTAACCAAGGTGATTTATGATCGAGAGCGTTCCAGTTGATGGCATCCTTTTTTTGTTTGTTTTTCGACGTTGTTTCTCTTTTCTTTGTATGAGATGCTAGTGGTTCTAGTACTATCCAATTTGCTCTGGCCTTTTTAAGACAACAAAGTGTAATATGAGTTGGATTTGATTGCTATTTCATGCAGACTGTGCGACCAGTCAAGGACAAACCTGCTGGTCTTTCTGTCAAGGTCTAGTCAAGAACAAACCTGCAGGACTTTCTGAATGGCATGCCTAACAAAAAATTACCTTGATTTTTCTTTAGAGTAGTGCTGCCCACCTAATACTGAACTATGTCTCATGCGGCCCGCTTCTCGAATAAAGTTGCCTGTGCGTGATGCAGACGAATATATGGTGAGTATCTGGTATTCTGTACAGCAAAGTGAAAATGAAAAACGACATAATCAAAGTAGAAAACCGATAAATTGATCATATATGATTATTCTATTGATTATCTATCTGCTACTACAAACTACACTGTCAGAAAATATTTAACAATAATAAGCAAAAGGGCATTATTTCATTAATGTCCAATTAGGTGAAGCATCTCCAAACCATTTAAAATCTAAACGCTTATATAGTTTAATATAGTCTTGTGTGAGATAAATGGAGCTGGAGAAGTTCAATGTCTTTCCTAAGAACAAGCACAATTTAATGACATTATGAATATACGCACGCACAATTACTTAACGAAGAAGGCTGGAACTTTGTCCATTAACTCCATTGCGACTAATCATAGTCTTGTAAATGAATTCTTTTGGCTTAAAAAAATTCATTTAGCAAAGTATTGTTTATATATACATACTACCTTAAAAGCCCCCCGATAGCAACTGACCCCGAATGGGAACACCTGCAAACAGATCTCTGACTTGTTTCGGAGAATTTATTGCAATTGCTTCCTCCAGAGTTTTGATGATCATATTCGTCGCAAAAAATCATTAAAAAAAAAATCGCCGTAAACAATCGCAGTATACATAGGAATCCACAATTTCAGCATTCGGCCCGGAATGTTTTTAATTTACTCACTGAGTCATCCTGATTCCAAATGGTATATGTTGGGCTCTAGGAGTAAAGGTGAAAAAGCGTGACACACTGACATTCACATTTATTATATTAGATATGTTTCATTTTGGGGAAAAATTCATAT
>NC_068981.1:135979300-135979952 GCF_001194135.2 Octopus bimaculoides | reverse complement strand
TATATATGTGTGTGTGTGTGTGTGTGTGTGTGTGTGTGTGTGTGTGCACGCACACACCTCATAGGTAGATAGACAAAATGGAGACATATAGATAGATAGATAGATAGATAGATAGATAGATAGATAGATAGATAGATATATAGATAGATAGATAGATAGATAGATAGATAGATAGATAGATAGATAGATAGATAAATAGACAGATAGATAGATAGATAGATAGATAGATAGATAGATAGATAGATAGACAGACAGATAGACGAAGAAGCGTTGACGTGTCGAAGATCTAAGAAGTGTTGGAGGGCAAGAAGTCCTTCGTTGTGCGGGATCACCATATATAGACTCTTGATATCAAGAGTGAAGAGAAATTTAGAGGGGCCAGGAGGGAAGGAAAAAGAGCTGAAAAGACCGAGAGCATGGCTAGTGTCGTGGATTGTGGGAGGGGATGGAAGCCACTAAGGGGGCAAAGACACGATCGATATATATTCTGCATTATCACAACTGTCAGATGAACGATTATGTGAAACCCTGAGTAACAGTTTGTGATATTTGTTTTCGGCCTTAATAAAATAGTATACACACGCACACACAGACACACATACACACACACACACACACACACACACACGCACACATACACACACATATGTAT
>NC_068981.1:135965930-135974285 GCF_001194135.2 Octopus bimaculoides | reverse complement strand
CACACACACACACACACACACACACACACACACATATATATATATATATATATATATATATATATACATGTACATACATACGTATACACACACATATATATGTATATTTATATGTACAGGTGCATCTATGCATATACATACACCGTATATAATCGTATGTTTGTATGTATAAATGAATGTATCTGTCTGTCTTTATGTACGTATGTATGAATGTATGTATGTATGTATGTATGTATGTATAAATGCAATAACATATAACAAATTCAAAACTATTTTTGCAAAATATAAGAGAAAACACGAGCAAATCGTAATCTCCTCTGTTTTCCTCTCACTTCTCTCTCATTTCCTTTCTTTCATTCTTCTTTCTTTCTTTCTCTCTTTTCTTCTTCCCCTCCTTCCTTCCTTTTCTTTCATGCTTTCTTTTTCTTTTTCGGGCTTCACGGAAGCACGAACATGATATTTACAAAGTGAAATG
Organism: Octopus bimaculoides; assembly: GCF_001194135.2. NCBI lineage: Eukaryota > Metazoa > Mollusca > Cephalopoda > Octopoda > Octopodidae > Octopus > Octopus bimaculoides. The sequence goes on along the minus strand of NC_068981.1, from coordinate 135,973,810 downwards.
CCATTGTGTGGTCTGTGTAGACTACTACTACTACTACTACTACTACTACTACTACTACTACTACTACTACTACAGTAGTAGCTATGGAAGATGTGAAGAAAAATTTTTTTCGTCTGGATATAAAAGCATAGGAATGAATATCTGAAAACAAATCCGAAATCATTATAACTGTTTTATTATTATTATTATTATTATTATTATATTTCCATCAAATTCATCCGTGTTTCTATTGCACCAGCAGGTGCACCATCGTGTTGCAGGGGGCGTGTGCGGCTTTGTCTTTTAGAGCAGTTTGATGGCGCTCATCAGTTATATATTTAATTTGCTTCGTTGTTGTGGTGATGGTGTTGGTGCTGGTGGTAGTTTCTGGTATCATTTTTAGTGTTTTGTTGTTGTTGCTGTTGTTGTTGTGTGTGTGTGTGTGTGTGTGTGTCCGTGTGTAGGTTGTGATATCGTGTTGGGGGAAGATCGGGCAGAATATTTTGCTGTGTTAAGCTGGGAAATAATATTGGTTTCAAATTTTGGTACAAGGCCAGCAATTTCGAGAGAGCGGTAAGTCGGTTACATTGACCCCAGTGCACAACTGGTTCTTATTTTATCGATCTCGAAAGGATGAAACGCAAAGTCGACCTCGGAGGAATTTGAACTCAGAATGTGAAGATGGACGAAATGCCGGTAAGAATTTTGCCCGGCGTGCTAATGATTCTTATTTCTTTACTGCCCACAAGGGGCAACACACAGAGGGGACAAACAAAGACAGACAAACGAATTAAGTCGATTATATCGACCCCAGTGCGCAACTGGTACTTATTTTATCGACCCCGAAAGGATGAAAGGCAAAGTCGACCTCGGTGGAATTTGAACTCAGAACGTAGCGGCAGACGAAATACCGCTAAGCATTTCGCCCGGCGTGTTAACGTTTCTGCCAGCTCGCCGCCTTAAGTTATGAAATAATACTGAGAAACTACTGCATAGAATATGCGTTTTCATGTTATTGCTGTTGTTGTTGTTTTTGTTGTTGCTATTTGTTATTGTTGTAATAGTTATTTAGCCTAAGTTGAATGTATTCCCAATCATTTTGCTTTCATGAAATATTGAAGTTTAACTTAAATACTCTGAACATGGAAATTTTAATTAAAACGAAAAAAGCTTTGTGAAATCTGAGATTTAGAAAATAAGTACTGGAGTCCCGAAAGTAATGCATAAGTGTGCATAACGCTTTTTGTTAACTGAAATTGGACGTTCAAATTGTAAGAGCTGTTTTTCCTGTTCTTCATTGCCGGTAAATCATGGGCAGCAAGCAGAAGCAACACGACGTTATCGAGTTTTGGGCTAACAGCTACAGAAGGCAATAAAGATTGTTATTTATTCTTACAAAGATAACACCATTGACCATCTCTGCGCATTAGTGCTATCCTTTACAAAGAGAAAACTAATGTGCACAAATGGATGAAGTAGATTAAAAAAGAGAAAACCAGCATTGAATGCAAACAACTCAGTGGGTAACCATCATTTGCGACTACTGGCAGAATTTGCCAGCGACGAACTGATGAATTGATTCGCGCTGACAAACGAATCACAATCCGTGAGTTTGCTGCGCGAATGGTTTGTGGTCACAATGCCTCACAAGATAGTGAGAAACTTTTGATATCGGAAAATGTGTACAAAATTGATGCCTCAGCAGTTAACAACCGATTTGAAGGAGAGAAGAGATATTGTCACAGTTCACCGGTCCAACTCCTGAGCTGTACATCGACGATTGTATCAGCACGACCTTACTCTATCGCGAAGGGGCTCAACTCCTGTCTTTCTTTCATTCTGTCCTTCCTCCCTGCCTTTCACTTTTCTGCTCTGTCTTCCACACCATCGTTTACTTTCCTTCACATTTCCGTTGCCATCTATCACCCCTCCCTTCCATTCACTTCAAACTATCTCCCTCTCTTACTTCACCTCTTCCTACACCATCCACACCAAGCTGTCCAACTCTTACTCTAAGATTCTCCATCTCCATCGGATCTGTAGTGACGACCACAACTTGGAGACACAGTCCCAACTCATAAGCTCTCCACTTCCCCCAACGAGCATACTTCCCCTCCACTGTTATCGAAGCTGTCCACGCCGGTGCTTGGTCTATTCACAAGTACCCAACACCATATACACACTCCAATACATTTAAACTAAATACATATACACCTACGCACTTACACACACACACACTCACATCTATTTCTCACTTCACACATACTAGCACCCATATTCCATTACAGTCCTGCATGATATATCCATGGTAACCAGTATAGTATATAACACACCTATACTTATCAACATCTACAACTGTTGCTACCTCTGTTTCACCAACACGTCCTTCCAGTATGGCGTACAAAACAACTTCATACGCACATACATAGAAACAGAAAATAACACACACAAAACACACACACACACACACACACACACACACGATCACACAGTAGGCATGCATACAATAACTTTTACACACACACACATACACACATATGCCATACAGCCTCATACACACACCGACATATATAAACAAAAGCCAAAGATACACATACATAGTTACAAAAAGCAAGGACACGTACACATTATAAATACACACAGCACACACGCACCGTGTAGTTTCATACATACGCGCACGCATGCACAGAAACTCACACATATGCCAGGCTCACAGTTGTCCCTCTTGCCACTCACGCTTAGAGCGACCTCTTTACCATTTCCGGTCACATCAGCATGCCGTCACATTTAGTAGAGATAACCCGGAAGTTGTTGCTGTTCGATTACTTTCGCAAACAGTAGTAACTTTCTTCAGCTGAATACATGTCATTGATTGGTTAAAATTACCCAAATACGCCAACTTTAACACGAAATAACTTCTAAACTACGAAATTTTGTCAAAAATGTTGAATGTAAACCTTGATCAGCGTGAGAAATTACACCAGTATACGAAGTTTCAAGCTGTTTAGTTAAAAAGAAATAATTTTAAAATTTGTGATCGAAACTGAAGAGATCTTCAGTCTCTCTCCCCTCCTCTTTCTCTATTTCCATTTGTCTCTAAGATTCATCAGTTGTGATGAGGCACCTCTTTCAAAAGCTCTTCCTTCTAACTTATTTTTTTTACCTTACTTTTCATAGAAACAATGTCACACATCATGTGAACTTAGAAAATGAAATAGCAGGCAGTAATTGTTGCCTTAAAGAGCAGCATAGTGATACAGAGATAGTTCGCTTCCTAAAAGTTGCCCGATCCTTTGTTGTTCGAAAGGTGCTAGAAACTACTAACGGGGATCCAACATCAGCAGCTAAATACAAAATGCATGAATAAGGCCCTAATATTGTCAGAACACGTAGCTTTGAACAAAAGATCCAATAAACAATCGAAAAATACCCGGGGAAGTCAGTCAGAGTCATTGCAAAGGACTTCAATGTTTCAGAATGCACCATCAAAAGAATTGTGTATGAGAGCATCCTCCAGTATAAGTCGTATATGATGCGGAGTGGTAAGTTTGTGTCGGATGTAACAACAGAGGATCGTTCAATCCGTGAAAAGCCCTTGCTAGACAGATTAAAACAGCAAGAGCATAGAATGCTTTGATTTTTCTCCGATGAGAAAGTACTAAAAGGTAAACCGAAGGATGGTTATGCTGAGACCCAAATGAGGTTCCAAGGTTCCAACGTTCATGTATACTAAGTTCCCAGAACTGCTATGGTTCTGGTTACCGTCAGCAATGAAAGAGATATCATGCCTCCTCATTTTTTTTTCCAGTGTTTGTTAAGCCACATAAAGAAACCTCAGACATAACATCAAGAATTTCGTTTTGGAGCTGAATGAAGACCCTTGCATATGTACTTTTTCAGGTTTTCACTTAACCAGGGAATATCCTTGGGCCAAAAATACAGAGATTTCTAAACCGTTGCTACTGTTAATATCGGAAGTTTCAAATTTCAGCGGTTCTCTGAATAACCTCTTTAAGTTATATTTCGTTATTCAACAATCAATTAGATTTCAGCAATGACTTTCAAGTTCTCTCTTACAGGGTCTGTCTAGAGTATTTAGTTGACCTAAAACCGATGTGCTGCAGTTTGCATTCTTCGGTATTCAGTCCACTTCATCATTGCCTGCCTGATAACAAGCACTTTTATTTTTTACAGTAAGGGTACACAATTCTACGGAATACTCAGCCACTGACACGTTAATACAAGAGCAGGTAATTCGATTGATCGAACATCTGAATTCTTATCGCCGAAAGACGGTGATCTTTCACGACCACCACAACTATCACCACCACCACTACGGCCATGTTTTTCTAGAAATACCAAATGAATGTTATTTTACTTAGCTTCATTTTAGCTTTTTATGCGTATTTTCCGGTTCAAACATTTAAATATTTCAACGCACATTTCTAAATTTTTCTCAAATTACCAAAAATATTACTATGTGTGTGTGTCTGTGTGTGTTTGTGTGTTTGTGTGATGTGTGTGTGTGTGTGTGTGTGTGTGTATGTGTGTGTGTGTGTGTGTATGTGTGTGTGTGTGTCTCCTTTTTCATTCACACAAATTATACAGTACCATACTTATTTACTTATTTGCGCTTATAGCACTTTCACCTTATATAGTACTCAGTGAAGCTACCTTATGCATATATATATATATATATATATGTGTGTGTGTGTGTGTGTATTTATATATGTATTTGTGTGTGTATGTATGTACGTATATATGTGTGTTTGCCTTGATCATATACTTAACAAGCAACTTCTAAGATACTATAATTGAGATTTAATATAGATTTATACCGAACTCGTTATATCACTTTTTTAGTACTGGTGATGATGGTGAGGTGGGACGGTAAAGTATATCTCTGCTACTAGTTTTATATCGGCGATCGACTATTAGTAATTTTATTGTCCATTTCATTTCCTTTCCTGCAAATTATTCCAAATATATTTGCACTTTTTCCCCTCAGTTCTTAAATAACTTCAATATGCTCAGCAGAAACGAAAAGAAAAAGAAAATGGCTTAACACTTTTACTCTTAACACACACATATCCATACATACATACATACATACATACATACATACATACATACATACATACATGCATACATACATAGACACAGACAAACAGACAGCTGTAACATTTACACTGTTATATTGTTTTGCACATATACGTTATAAATTCTTAAAACGTAGATATTAAATTAATAAGAAACCAAAATAGATAAATAAAATAATTATTTTGAGAAAAATATAAACTAAAATTATACTAATTAAGCATTGAATGTAGCCTGTATATGTAAACATCACGTATCCGCACAAACTTTACATACATGCCGCGCGCGCGCGCATATGTACCAATACACATACAAACGCGTTTGTATTTCCGACATAATTTAGCTTACACTCTCACTCACTTTAAATATAAAACATTTTAACTTTCTATTTAATTACTTCTTCTAACTAAACTGAATGCCTTTCCGATTCATTTTCACGCTTGACCGAATACTGACCTGTATTCATTTTACTTTTCTTTCATACCTTTTAAGTATCCATTAATTATTCATACCATTTTCATTTATTTACATTTTTTATTTTTTGTTACTCTACTAATTTCATGAGTATATTTATTTTTTCCTCCTTTACCATACAATCTTTATCAGCTGCCCACTATTTGCATCTACCTTTATATTTGTTGCTTCTGTCCTTCGCACGAATTGTTTAGATTTCCATCGGCGATGAATATAAAACAATCCACTTCCATTGTTAATTTAACAGAAAACATAGATTACTATCCTTACATCGACTTCATTAATGAAGCTTTCCTTTTGTTTTCCCATACTATCTCCGAAGTGAATTTCACTTCTTTGATTGAATAAGCTGACAGGCGAAACTTAAAGTCCCAGTTAACATAAATTTTATATGTTTTTAAGTTTATCTCTATAGATTTTCTGAGGATTGAATATTATAAAATGCTATCTGGGTTGTTTTCATTGCATGAAACTATTAGTAGTACATAAAAATATATACTGTGTTTATTACATAATATTTATCTCTCACCAAGGGGAGTAATATTTTTTGTTGATCTTACCATCACGGAACAGTACACTATATATATACACACACACACACACACACATTTCCTGTCGAAAGCAACGTACGAGCTGCACAAACGATTAGTTTAGCGACCAAATGTATGTGCTATACATTAGCTCACTCGCTTCATCAAATCGACGTTGTCTGAACACGGTGTACCGCGCATCGAAGTGATACGCGATACTGCGTATCGAAGTGATCGCAAATCAACATGAGATGAAGTATTTTGCTCAAGAGCACAACGAACCACTTGGTCTAAGAATTGAAACTACGATCTCCAGATCGTGAGTTCAACACGCTAAACACTAGGCCACATAATTCATATATATGGAAAGGAATAAGAGACAATAAACAGAGAGAGAATGAAAAAAATCTTGTAGATTTCACCTATGTATATATATATATATATATATATAGTTGGAATTTACAAAAAAACAAAATACGAAGACAGGGTGTGTAAACAACAAACGGGTGTATTAGTTTAACGCTCAGGTGAGGGGCTTGTGACCTTGATGTGTGGGTGTGTGCATGTGTAAGTGTGTGCTGGGAAGTAGTCAATGCTGGTGTGTGCAGGGTCATGCGATGTGGTGTGGTGGTGTGGTATGGTTGTGTGTGGTGTGCTGTGTGTTGTGTTGCGGTGTGATGGTGTTGTGTAGCATGGTGTGGTGGTGTGGTGCGGTGTGGTGTTGTGTGGTATGTTGTGTTGCAGTGTGTGGTGTGTGATATGGAGAAGCTCGTCAGATGTTTTGTTATTTTACAAAACTAACATGACAAAATATATTTGTGTGTCTCATTAATTAAATCGAAATAAGTGGTAATATAACCGATGTTATCTCTGTAATATCTAAAAAACGAAAATAATACTGTCTATGATATTTATTATCTTTTATATGTAACTAGTTTCAGTCAATGGACTGCGGCCAGGCTAGAGCGCCATCTTGGAGCGTCTTACTGGAACGAAACGACCCCAGTACTTATTTATAAGTTTAATTTTTACTCTTTCGGCCTCTTTTGCCGAACCGCTAATTTACTGGGAATTAAACAAACCCACACCGGTGGGGTGAAATGACTGGGGGACACAAACACAACGTATGTATGTATGTATGTATGCAATGGGCTTCCACATAGTTTCCGTTTACCAAATTCGTTCACACAGCATTGGTCGACCCGGAGCTATACGAGAAGATACTTGACCGAGATGCTACGCAGTGAAACCGAACCCGAAACCACGTGGTTGCAAAGTTAGTTTCTTAATCACACTGCCATACATGTACGTATGATTGACATTTTATATTCACTGCATATATGTTCCTTGCATTAAATTTGTTAACACTAATTTGACTATTATTTTTATACGGTGTGCGTATCTGAATAATTGTAATGTGAGATGAATTTTAAGATGCACAAAATGAGTGATAAAAATTTACACAAACCGCTTACACCACTGCTGCCATCAACATTATCACTTAAATACCTCATTTATATCGGTTTTCAAAAAAAAAAAAAACCCAGAAAAGTGATATCTGAAGCTTGAAGGAGTCTCAATGGAATCGTTTGTCTTGGAAATAGCAGCCAGACTTTCTGCAAATTATACCCAATCGCGAAATAGAAAAAAAGAAGAAAAAGATAGGTACATTGAATAAGGTAGTCTTAGATACACTGTTTCTGGAAACAAAACGTGGTGATGACGGTAAGGGAAATCCTTGAGCTTAGCATGCCCAATCTAGGCCGACAATCATCTAGGCAATATAACATTTTATATATT
>NC_068981.1:135964973-135965714 GCF_001194135.2 Octopus bimaculoides | reverse complement strand
TATATATATATATATTAAGGGCATTTCTATACATAAATGCCTCACGCTAGGAGGGACTCTTAAAGTCAAAACTACCATAATAAACACTATATATATATAGTTCTGTACAATGTGTTTATTATGGTAGTTTGACTTTAAGAGTCCCTCCTAGTGTGAGGCATTTATGTATAGTAATGCTCTTAATATATATAAATAGATATATTTAAAGGGAATAATTAATAAATATTTCACTTATGAGGTTTTTTCACGCAAACTACTTGATAAATCCCTATAAATATTTTATCCTATATTTAAATTCTGTGTATACTATACATATCTACAATTTAAATATAGGATAAGATCTTTATAAGAATTTATCAAGTAATTAGCGTGAAAAAACCTCATAAGGGAAATATTTATTAATTATTCCATATAAATATATTTATTTATATTAAGGGCATTACTATACATAAATGCCTCACGCTAGGAGGGACTCTTAAAGTCAAAACTACCATAAACACACACACACACACACACACACACATATATATATATATATATAGACGCAGGAGTGACTGTGTGGTATGTAGCTTGCTTACTTCCGGTTTGCTCACTGCGCATGTGCGCCAGACTGGCTACTTACTGTGAACGAAGATAGACATGGTTTTCGGCTCTGTCTATAGAAGGAAAAATTGAAGAATTCGCCGGGGTAAGTCGTTTTTGTTGCTCAGCTGGGCTGCAATTTATTGCTTTTATTTATTT
>NC_068981.1:135951289-135962701 GCF_001194135.2 Octopus bimaculoides | reverse complement strand
CTGAGAAAAGAATAAGTCCTGGGGTCGATTTGCACAACTAAAGGCGGTGCTCCAGCATGGCCGCAGTCAGATGACTGACACAAATAAAAGAATATATATATATATATACGTAGTTGTTTAAACCCCAGTTTGAGGAGAATTTTTCTTTCAGTTATCTTTAGACTGCATATGCTTTTGACGAAAATGTGTATGTGGAGATGAAAAATCAACCCTCTCATGTTAAAAAGTGATTTATGATAATCACCTGAGACTTTCTGAAAATATGTGATAGCAACTACCGAACAATAAATGATTGTATGCAGCTGCTATCGTTTGAAAGAACATCTAAGAGATACCTGCAGTGCATGTGGTAAAGAAATTATCCGAAACGGAAGCCACCCAGGTGGATAATAATAAATAAAACAGAAACATTAAAACTTGTAAATAAATATAAGCAGCGCAAGCTATATTTTATGAAAAAGAAAAAAAAAATGGAAATATAATGGGATTCTACATTCCAAACTTTTGAGGGAATATTAATAACTTTAAAACGTGAACTCAAAAGCTCTGAGTGAATGGATTCGTTATCAGAAGCTGCTCTATTAACAGGCCATCGTTAACTATAAGTATGCACGTAATCTACAAGCTGTATGTATACTAGAGTATCAAAGAAAAATACCTCTGAGAAAGTGCTTATTTTCGGAAAGATGTTATATTATTTTGCTCTAAGAACTCGAATACAAAGAAAAATTTCAAGCGTAACGCATCATGGTGGATGAATATAATCTTAAAGGAACACTGTACAAACATCGACAATAAAAATATACCATAAACACTGGTATTCTCACTAAAAGTCCTGCATTATGGAAAATCCTTAGTTGGTCGTATATTCTACAGTTGTTGAGGTTCTATAGAAATCCAATAACCGTTGTATTTAAAAGAGTAAGGCTAAATTGACATACTAGATTAGTTTGTCATATCCGAACAATATCCAAGCCTAGCATGGAAAACATCCACCAGCAGATAACTTCTTCATTCTTAAACAATGGTTAGAAGCGTTATACAAGCTGTATCACTAAGTTCTTCAAAGGTTCATTCTCTGTCTAAATAGATAATTTTAGATGAGCTAGCTGGTAGAAAGATAAAGCTTGCTGTCTGAAATACGACAAAACCGCCGCAGAAACCGTGTAGTAACACAGAAATGCTTTTCATTAATTCACAAGTGGCTGCTGGTATCAATGCCTGTGACAAAAAATTTAATTGTTTTAATTGTTGCATCACGAAATTTTAAAAAGAATTGGTCAATTATTCTCAACATTGAAACTAAAATACAATTGTTTCTAATGTTAGGCCTTTTTAAAATAAATACTCCAAAGGATCACCCATTCTGTGCTTTATTTGTTTTAACACTCTGTCTATAGTGATTACTTCTACATGGAGCAAGTCATTTATAGTGACTGAATATATAAAAGACGCGTGGCCTAATTATTAGATTGTGGGTTCGATTCACTAACCAGACAGCGCGTTGTGTTTTTGAGTATCATTTCACGTTGCTCTCCTATCATTTCGACATCTGACGTATGGTGCACTCCTACATCTCTATACGCAATGGCGATTTGATGTAGTACTTATTGAAAGCATTATTTCATTATTTCAACGCAGAGCAACACGTCAAATGACCTTGTTTAATAAATATGAGTTCAATAATTATATATATATATAAAAGAATTTGAAAATGCAGGTGTCTTTTAAAAGTGTTTAATAATTTAACCGGTTTCACTTATTTGAAAAGATTTTCAAAAGTAAAGTATGTGCCTTTGTGTATCCTCTGTGGTGTCTCCAGATGCGAGACCCCACAGCCATATCCGAGAACTATAAACGGTCTGTTATGTCTCTACTCACATTTTTTTTTTCAATTTAAGATGCTGCAAATAATTATGGTTTCTGATCACACTGAGACTAAAACTTTAACTGACAAACCTGACACGTTTTATCTTCTTGTCAAGAACTCTATTACTTGATTTGGATATATAATAATGTAAACTAATTTTTATCTTCTTATCATTGTAAAAACTTTTATTTCCTAATCTGAATGTTTTTATGTAAACTATCTTTTGACTCATCACAAAGCCTCTTACCTTTAGAAAATTTTTTCAAATAAATTAAACCGGTTAAAAGACACCTGCATTTTCAGATTTTTCCCTTAATTTTTACTCATGCGGTAACCCCCCCAACTTTACTTTGTTATATATATGTGTATGTGTGTGTGTGTGATTTTCTTATACAAACAAATATATACATTCATTTAAACACGCTCCTTATATAAGTGTATATCAAATATGAATATATGGCACAGATACGCTAAACTAAATATGGTACATAAATATAGTACAGACACACTAAAACCAGATTGTAATACATCTCAATCCATTATTATCAACCAAGCGAAGCTACCAACATAAAAGTTAGCTAGAAAAACATAACCAAACTAACGATTCACAAAAGGAATAGCTTACAAAATAAAATTTAACTTGAAGTTTATTTAATTTTCATTAGATAACTCTGGATTGATAGGCCTTTAGCACTAACCCATGCTGATGCAAACAAGGCCAGTGGCAAACGAGTAGAGCGTACCACACGAGCTAAGTTTTTTGATACTTGGAAGTGAAGTCAAGACATTCAAACATTAATATTTGACTAGGTTTTGAAATAAATACTATTTGCCAAATCTGAGTGTGATTACTTCAAAATTCCAGCGCTTTTACAAGTTTTGCGTACCACTATCTTGTAATTTCGCATGTGTACCCCTAGGATACACATACCTCTGCTTAAGAATCTCAACAGTTCTGTCAAACTACCTCTCTAACAAGTAACCAAGATCAGACGGACTTGTTGTGGCAATCACAGTATAGTGCTAATAGGGCGGTGAGCTGGCAGAATCGTTAGCACGCCGGGCGAATGCCTAGCAGTATTTCGTCTGCCGTTACGTTCTGAGTTCAAATTCCTTCGTGGTTGACTTTGCCTTTCATTCTTTCGAGGTTGATTAAATAAATTACGCATTGTGGTCGATGTAATCGACTTAATCCCTTTGTCTATCCTTATTTGTCCCCTCTATGTTTAGCCCCTTGTCGGCAATAAAGAAATATATTTTACAATATTTAGTTTCCTCTTCGATATTTTCAGTCCAAATCACTCTGGTGATATCATGGTGTCTCATCCATATACTGGGTTTCATAGGTAATCGTAATAGATTTAACTTGAAGGCACATAGCCTTGTCATTATGGTTTTCAACTTACAATCAAAATGTCGTAGGTTCAATTTCAGAACCGAGGCATTTCATTTCACATTGTTTCTGTCTACTCAGCTAAAAATGAACACCAGCCTAAACCTGATGCAGCTCTCCTTCACATCTGACTGTCACATCCTGGATATGACGCTGGGCCAAAAGGTGGGTGAAAGAAGAGGGTGTCTGTGTCTGCTCATAATTACAAAGGTACCTAAAACAATTAGCGAAAATATGGTATACGTTACTAAACAAAACTCGTTCACAGGTGGCGGCTGGATTTAAACGCAGCGGTCTTTACAGAAATTGACACTGTGCCTAATAATAATAATAATAATAATAATAATAATTAAAATCGATTTTAAAAATACTGAAGATTAAATGATTTTTTAGATGCAAGAAAATGTCAGAAAATTAAAATTAAAAGAAATAACACCACTCTGTGTGTGTGTGTGTGTGTGTGTGTTTGTGTAAAGCTTCTATTTAAAGATATATCGAATTTTCTAAGAAGTGTTCCAGGAAATTTTTTTTTGAAGCAGAATATGTTAAAAAATATACTAAAAGAAAAACAAAGCAATGCGAAGAGAAAAACAAAGCAATGAGAAAAGAAAAACAGAAAACGGAAATATATCGATTATGTATTGAGCTAGTCTAGTTCTTTTCCTCTATTTCTTTTCCTAGCTCATTCTATCTTTCTCTTGTTCCTTATTTTTTTGTCCTATCTTTATTCATCTTTTTCTCTATCTTTCTATATTTCTCCTTTTCTTTCTCTTTCTATACTTTCGCTCGTTCTTGCGTTTTCCATCTGTTTCTGAATCGCTCTATGTTTCTACATCTTTTACTATCTATCTTTCTTTTTCTTTCACTTTCCCTATTTATATCTTTCTCTCTAGTTGTCTTTTATTAGAATCCTTGCGTGAGCATTGTCACTTATTTCTTTGACTGTCTCCATAAATAGAGGGGCTCTGCAGACTGATCTATGGAATCTACTTCCTCAACAATTTTCACACATATTTTTTTTCTTTTTAAGAGATGTAAAAGAATCATGTGCGAAATGAAATTATGAAAATGTCTATCGATGAGTGAACATCGAGTCGTATTGGTTATAATTTGATCAGAGCGAAATTTCGCATCGAATTTAGACTGTCTCTGTCACCTTAACAATATGTCACCTGAAATCAATTGTTCACGCAAAATTTAATGCCGCCTCTTCATGTCACGTGTTAGCGACTTTCTCACGAAACGAGGTGATAATGAAATCATGGGCGAGAAAAACAAAACTCAATAAACAACGAATAAAATACAAGAATTATTTTTTGAAATATGAAATAAAGTACAAAAAATAAGGAAGAAAATATAACAAAAATGAAAATCGTTACTTTCCCACATAGCTTCTAAAACTATAAAACCACGCCTATAAAAAAAAATCTCAAATAGACTATGGTAAAAGTAATCTACATACTTGAGAGTGATTAGAAGTTCATGTGACAACTAAGTGGTTCAAAATGGGTTGCGTCTGTTGTGGAGGCAGGAAGATGTAGCAATAAATATATGCTCTTTCCAGCGCAGCTGCGTTACATTCAGCAAGAGACGTACAAGTACCCCAACAGTTCTCGCTCCTGAACACTTACCTTCAAGAGATAGCCACTCTTACCTGACTAATTATACGTAAAATATAAGTTTAATTCTAAAAATACGTATTTCTGTATGAACTGATATTTCTCTGTCGGAAATATCTCGTGTTCATGTGATCGATCAGATTACTGGATGTTGTGATACATCACTAGTCACAATGCGATTTGCATTGCTTTAGCTTTCGAACAATACCAACTGCTGGCTAGGCGGAGCAGCAGATCAACATTGCCCATGATCGGAAAGCCAGTCCGCCACAGGGTTACCCATTTACAGTTTAGTGAACTGGAGCGGCGTGAAATGAAATGTTTTGTTCGTGTGTGCAACACTCAACCATTAGGCAACGTGCCTTCACCGGTCAGAATTATATGTGATACACCAAGCGAATTGTTATGTTTACTCTTTTACTTGTTTCAGTCATTTGACTGTGGCCATGCTGGGGCACCGCCTTTAGGCGAGCAAATCGACCCCCAGGACTTATTCTTTGTAAGCCTAGTACTTATTCTATCGGTCTCTTTTTGCCGAACCGCTAAGTTACGGAGACGTAAACACACCAGTATCGGTTGTCAAGCGAAGTTGGGGGACAAACACACACACAAACATATACACACACATACATACATACATACATATATATATATATATATATATATATATATATATATATATATATATATATATACATATATACGGCGGGCTTCTTTCAGTTTCCGTCTACCAAATCCACTCTCAAGGCTTTGGTCGGCCCGAGGCTATAGTAGAATACACTTTGCCCAATGTGCCACGCAGTGGGACTGAACCCGGAACCATGTGGTTGGTAAGCAAGCTACTTACCACACAGCCAAAAGTATCGAACATAATATTCTAACAGTGTTTGTTCCGGTTTCCTCAGCTCTGAATTCAAATCCCGTAGATGGCAACTTAGCTTTTCGTTTTTTCCGGGTCGATAAAACAATAGCAGTACGGGACGGGACGGTGGATTAGCGGAACTGTAAGAATATCAGACCGGATTCCTTACGGTATTTTCCCTAATCTTTTGCATTCTGTGTATTTAAGTGACACCATAGTCAACTTTGATAATAGATTAAATCTACTATTTAATCTATCTAATCCGTCACCTATTTTACCTCCCCCACTCAGCACCTTGAGTGCCTTCAACAGAGTCCAATCTGCTGAAAGCATTCGGGTCTGGTCAGATTTCTCGAGAATACCTTTCTCCCTCCTTCCTTCCCTCCCATCTTTCTCGGAGGCCCTGTGAAGCGTAACGGTTACTGCTTTTCTTTCTGATCAAAACATAAAAATATATATTTACGATACTATACAAATAGAATAGTAAAGAAACAGCATTTATGCATGAACCGATTTTAAGTAATGGCACAAGGCCAATAATTTTGGGGAATAGGGAAAGTCGATTACATCGACCCCATTGCTCAACTGGTACTTATTTTATCGACCCGGAAAGGATGAAAGGCAAAGTCGACCTTGGCGTTATTCGAACTCAGAACGCTAAGACGGACGAATTGCCGCTAAGCATTTTGCCCGGTGTGCTAAAAGCTCTGTTAGCTCAATGCCTTTGCATATATTCATGTAGTAAGAAGTTGTTATTATTGCTACTGTTAATAGTTGAAGGAACTCAACTTGATAATGATTATGAACATTGTTAATGAGCTGTGAAGTGAAAATGATTAGGTAGGCCAGCGGATGTTTTGCATGTTTTAACACATTTATTAATGTCTCTTCTCTGGTAAAGGTTATACAGAATCATGACAGTCAGCATTGTGTGCGAACATATGCCTTTTCAGACCACCAATAGAAACACAATATTTATCATATACAATATACACATCCTTTCAGCTGATGATGATTTATTATTAGTTTGCTTTAGTTCATGTAGCCATGAGTGGCTAACAAGACGAAATATATAAAGACAAACTCTGTTACAAGTTGAAAACTTGAAAGAATTATGGATATCTCTTCAAATATTCCGCTTGAAAGAATATCTATAATCCCATCAAGTTTGAATGAGATTTCTTTTCTTTGCATCTCATTTCAATTTTGCCTGCTTAATTAATGGGCACATTGAGTATATTTTCTCCATATTGCTTTAACAATCGAAACGATTTTCTAATTTTCCTCTCGAATATTATTTCCTTCTCCAGATCACAATTAAGACAACCCTTGTAGCTTAACCTCAGTTTACATGGGTGCGTTCTTTTCTCCAGAAAGATATTTCTCCATATAACAGGCACACAGCCATTCTTTAGCCTATCATAGGAACTGCATATCCTACCCATCTCAGGCTACTATGTCACACGAGAACTTCCAAGCTCGCAACATTTGCTTTCTGATCTCAGTTTGATTCATATAGTCTCAGTTTGATTCATATATTGTGAAGGCACATGGCTCAGTGGTTAGAGCGTCGAGCCTACGATCGTGAGGTTGTGAGTTCGATTCCTGGACCGGGCTGCGTGTTGTGTTCTTGAGCAAGACACTTTATTTCACGTTGCTCCAGTTCACTCAGCTGTAGAAATGAGTTGCGATGTCATTGGTGCCAAGCTGTATCGGCCTTTGCCTTTCCCTTCCATAACATCGTGATGTGGAGAGGGGAGGCTGGTATGCATGGGCGACTGCTGGTATTCCATAAATACAACCCTAGGTTGTGCGTACACCGGTGAGGCGACTTTCCGCCCAGACTTGTACCCCGGAGGGGAACCTCTTAGGTGCACCCATAGTCATTCGTGACTGACCGCGTCGTCTAATCTCTCCAAGATAAACACAAATTTTGTCGAAGATATTGCCGAAAAAGCTCCAGCTGTTTAACGAGCTTTAGATATATTGTCTATCCTTCCAAGTCACACAACAAAGCAAATGAAATGAAGGTATGTGGTAAAACTTTGTTAAATGTATCTTGTTTCGAATATCTTGGATGTATGTTAAGTAGTGATAATAAAATTGCAAACAGAATTTAGAAATCATTTAGAAAATTATAGCTCGCTATAGTCTCAACGATGATACTAAAATAGCTTATATTTAAACATACAGTTTGTTTGTTGCAGCGTAGTGAAACAAGCACATTATATGTAAATATATGTGTATACGCGTGTGAGTACATATACATGTTTGTGTGTGTGTGTGTGTTGAATATTTTTTTAAAACTTGTTGTTACTAATATAGGAAACAGTAATTGAAAAATCCTACCCACTCTCCTAAAACTCCAAAACTACATCCCCTTTTTCTGGTTCCTTGTCAAAAGAATCTTCACCTATTTCGCGCAGTTCCCCATTCATTCTCTTCAATGATAGTATTGTAGGCAGTATTCCCTTGGAGAGAGCCACCACCCACCTTTGCTGCCCGCTTTGAATCCAACTCCATACAACACATCTTCGGTCAATCTCTTCGAATTTGCCAGGCTCTCCGCTTCGTAAGTAAAAGAAGACAGTCAGAAAGAAATTAAAGAAAAGACAAGACAAAGAATGAAAGAATAAAAGGAGAGCGAGTGAGATAGAAGGACAGAGAGAGAGAGAGAGAGAGAGAGAGAGCGAAAGAGATTGGCATAAATCTTAAATTTCATGTGTGACTGGCTTATCTTTATTTTCTGATGAGAGACTCAAAACTGTCTGTTGCCTTGGTCTCATCATATAATTGTCAATTTGATACGGTTCTTGTCTCACGTATATTTACTTGTTATTTTCCATCTATGGCTAGACAGAATTTGTTAAATTTTCTGTCTTTGTTTCGCAGTTTTGACTAATGTATCATCAAAATGTTATATGACCATCATATCTAAACAAGTTTTCTTGTCATCTGTTTGCATGGTCACAGCTGAAATAGTAGCCGAATTTCACTCAAATCAACAGTATATTGTTTTAATAGGGAAGAATATATTAGATAGCGAAATCGTCCGTCTCGTCAATTATTTTATTTTCCTGCTCAATGTTAGGATAACTCTACAACAACTAACTCCAGGATCAACAGCAATAAATTACTCAAGTTTGCTATTGTATCAAGTACTCGATCTATCATCTATTGATATCAACTTGAGTTAATCATCCGGCCGTACCATGCCTACATGTGTATGTGTATGTATGCGTGTATGTGTGTGTGTGTGCGCGCATGTACGTGTGTGTATGAATGTATGTCTGTGTATGTATATATATATATATATATATATGCAGATAGATAGAAAGATAGATAGATAGATAGATAGATAGATATGAAAGTATACATATACATTATATAAATGTGCATCTGCCTGCAAGGACAGGTTGTAAACACCGGTGAAAGACCAATGCTTTTCAAAGTCCTTGCGCCACATGTGACTGAGGCTCTCCATTTAGTCTTGTCGTTACCAATTGCAATATATAATGAAACTTACTAATTAATTAATTAATTAATAAGGGATTATTTTTATATATATAGAAACATTTTTTTTATTTCTAAATCTCTCAAAGAGAGATATTCAGTAATAGTTCTTTAAAGCAAAGACTATTTGCCAACATAATGTGGCTGTCCTGGAAGGGACAAGTGTTACTGTTGTTTAGCCCCAGGAAACATCGTTTCCAGCTGGCTATACGAAAATATAAGGACTCAGATATTGTGTCGTATAGCCAACTGGAAACGATGTTTCCTGGGGCTAAACAACAGGAACAATTTTCCCTTCCAGGACAGCCACATTATGTTGGCAAATATCCTTTACTTCATTTTTATATACTACAAATTGGCTGTTTCTCTAATAATGTCTAATATTCTTTGATTGACTTCGATTCCTAACTTTACACACCAACACCAGGAGGTTGAAGGAAATACTCCATTTTTATCACTTCTAATTTACTGTTAAATTTCACGGCAGATACGAAACAACAACGTTCTGAAACACTAGTAATCTTAAAGTTATCCCTTCTTTGAACTATCTGGAATTTGCATATATCGTATTTTCTATATCAGTTCAAAAAGATATAATCTACACGTCTAACCATGGCCTACACACCTGCTCTCTTCTCTCCTCTTTTCTATTATTTCTGTAACGCCCTCTGTTCCTCAGAGCTGGTTAGTTATGTACGTCTTCTACTCAAGTGTCTTCAGCCCAATCATCTCTCCAACACTCAACACTCTTGTTGTATCCATCATACCTTTATTCTACTCACAAATTACTATGCACAGTTCTTAATCCCCACACCTTCAGCCTTCTGCAATCTCCTCATTGCTCATAACTTTACTTGTAACAATTTAAACGGAACATTAGATTGGATCGAATTGCCTATGTTCAGTCCACTGTAGAACGAAGGTTTCAGCATGTTCTCTCCACCCAACCACGCTCTGATGTGGAGGCCGTGATTTGGAGCTTGAGATTATACTGGTTTGATGAACTACACTTGCTTGACAGGTTTGGCAGATGGATATAAATTTTTTTAATACTCATATCCAGGAGTAATTAAGTCGATTACATCGACACCCCAGTATTCAACTGGTACTTATTTTATCGACGCCGAAAGGATAAAAGGCCAATTGGACCTTGGCGGAATTTGAACTCAGATCGTAAGGACGGATGAAATACAGCTAAGTATTTCGGTCGACGTGCTAACAATTCTGCCATTGACAGTATCAAACTCCCCGGTCTCAGAGAGCTTGCAAAGGAAATGAGCTTTGTCCCTTCTTCAAAATTTAGCAAACGAAAGACGAAAAATATTTATTTTTAAATATTGCTTATTTTAGATAATTCAGATTCCTCAGGGCATCTGTCAACTGTTATTCTATCGATGATTCTTCAGGAATTCGTCTTGTTTTCGGCCATTCGAAACTCAGTTAATTTCCGATTTTATTTTCATTCCTGGAGAAAAATGAAGAAAAAAAATGTTAATTCTGAAAACATCAGCTTGGCTCATATTTTTAAGTATTAGTCTATATGTATATGTATATTATATATATTATTTTTCTCCTTCTCTCTCTCTTTCTCATCGTTTCAATTTGAATAGTGTTTGCACTCCAATACTGTCAAGAATCGACTGAGTATACATTAGGATATAGATAACAATCGGTATAATCGATTATATACCCTTCACTCTCTGGCAATTGCCATTGTGCTACATAAGAAATCATTATTTTAAAGGCATATATTAACTTACTCCACCTTTTTCTATCTGCGAATCAATGAAAAGAAATCAAGCGCTGTAAGCGAAGTTCCATATGACAGTTCTTTTACTTATACAATCAATCACGTTCGTTCAATAATGCAAGATGTGTATATGACACAGTATAAGGAAAAGGAACGGCTAAAAATTTCTCGATTATTAAATGCAGTGGTTATAACATAGCTGCGTTATGGCTTAGTACGTGCACCTAAAATCACCCACTGTCGACAGAGAGCCATTTAATCAATGATGCGGGTGGTTGTTATCGAGAGGTCAGATCTCAAATCCCAGATGTCAAGATTTTGGAAATCGATCCACATGCACTTATACACACATACATACATACATACATACATACATACATACATACATACATATATATATATATA
>NC_068981.1:135947387-135950930 GCF_001194135.2 Octopus bimaculoides | reverse complement strand
AAACTAAGGAAAAGAATTCCTTCAAAGGTGTGTGTAAAACTTCCATTTCACTGGTACGTCAGTTGAATACCACATAAATATGGGTATAATGCAAATTACAAACAATAAATGAAATAGAGAGATACAATTGACAATCGAATAATTTATTTATATTATAACATAATATGGTATGAATATAATATAATATAAGATAATATAATATAAGATAACATAAACAATTATTTAAAAAACCAAAAGAGCCGATATTTGTTTCGACTTATATACATTTTTTGCTATATAAAAAATTCAATTCCCTTTTACTGTACGCTCTTGTTAAGAGCACTATCTTAGTAACGAATCTGATTCAACAAAAGCTAACTGTTCCGAGTGTAGCCTCTGATTTCTGTTAGCAGTCAAGTGTAAAGATGACAATGAAAACTGTCCAGGAAGGTTGGATAAATATTTAGTGTAATATGTACGCTTATCTTTGCCGTATCTGTAGTCATTTAATGTATGTTATTTCGGTGATCAATTTTGTGAGCTCACTGCAGCGAGGCAGTAGAAGACGTCCATTATTGTGTACCCTTCCATACATGTGTGCATCGATAAGTATTGGCCACTCTTAGTGCTATTGATTGTATATTTGTGGGGAAAGAAGTAACGATCGGAGCAGAAAGAAATCCTCATAAAAGTAATGACTGTACTTCGGTTATTTTGGCAACACAAAATGTTGATTTTTGTTGCACGCAAGTTCACATTTGTCCGAATACGAAGTAATATCAGAGGTCACCATAAAATGAAGGAATATTGAAGAAAGTAAAACATAAGTTTTCCTTTTAAAGTTAAAACACTCACAAAATAAATGAATTGATAGATAGATAGATAGATAGATAGATAGATAGATAGATAGATTCATACGTAGATTTATACATACATGTGTGTGTATGTATGTATGTATGTATGTATGTATATGTATGTAAAATGTCTGAATCAATGCAAAACAAATTTTCGTTTTCATTAGTGTGCGACGTAAATACAGAGAAAGGTAGCGAAATAGAGAGAGAGAGAGAGAGAGAGGGGGAGAGAGAGTCAGATGGACAGCCAAACAGACAGACAGACAGACAGAGAATGGAAGCATGAAAGTTTGAGAGAATGTGACACTCAGGCAGTGATGTGGTCCTTGGATGCCTAGACAGCTCGGTTGCCCATGGCTGGAACGTCTTTTATCTTACTTCTCTTTAGTCAGGTCTGATCTGGATCTAAACAATAGTAAAAACAACAACAACAACAGCAATCCACATCCATCGGCTGCACATATTTATTTTTACCGACATCTACAGCCACCGACATTTTCACCTGTATTTATTATAAGTTGGCTAAACAGTCATCTACTTTTAATGGCAAGTTTCCAAGTGATCGTGCCATCACTGAAACACCTTTGTATTGATCAATCCTTAAATGAGCAATGTTATCTAGAAAAGCTTGTTTGTTATTTCTAGGAGGGCACGAGATATATATCCTTTGGTAGCTATTCAGAGATTTCATACAGAGCATTCCTAGCAACGACCTTTGCTATTGCGTATAAAGAAAGATTTAAGGTGCGGTTGCAGCTGTATTTATTTCCTAATGAAGGTATGTTGGCGTTATTTTTGTCAAAGTACTGCGTAGTGTATGAGCTTAAACTGAGTAGGTTCAGGTACTGCGTAATTCATCATCTCTTCCATTATCCACGACTTCTGATTGCTACAAAGGTATCTACACGAGTGCTGTATATTAATGGTGTGCTGAAATTATTACTTTAGGCGGGAACTAAGGACCATGTCCATTTACACGCGTGTTTGTGTATCTGTGTGCATATGTTGCTTTGTGTATCCGTACATAAATATGTACATGTCTGCGCGCGCGCGTGTAGTCAAGTGGCTTAGCGGTTAGGGTGTTGCACTCGTGATCGTAAGATTGTAGTTTTGATTCCTGGACCGGGCGATGTATTGTATTCTTGAGCAAAACACTTCATTCCAAGCTGCTCCAGTCTACTCTGCTGGTAAAAAGGATCCCAGGGAGCGGGGAGAATATATAAGCCACAGAACCCAGGAACCGGCCTCATGAGCGTATGGTATATTTATCTATCCATTTGGTGTTGACGGTTAAAAGAAAGTGTACTCGATATATTTTAGTTGAGACAGTCTCTTGTTACGCTGAATTTCGCCTGTGGGCGCGCAAGGTCTTCATAATATCTTATGTGTGAGTGTGTATATATGTATTTATATATGTCTCTTCTATTTTTTAATTATTATAAATTTTCCACAGAGGAGAGAGCCGGTTTCCAACAAAGATTCAAGACTCCATCTTTGGGATGTAGTTAACAAAGACAAATTCATATTTGGAACTTATGAAAAGTCTTGCTTATTTTTACTGTTCCACTCACATATTGCACTTGTAATGTACGAATCAACTGGTCGATTTATCTTTCTAAAAATCCCATGCTTGTACGTACGTATGTATGTATGTATTATGTATCTATTTATGTGTATATTTATGTATGAATGCGTAAAAGAGAAAGAAAGAAAGAAAGAAAGAAAGAAAGAGTTAAGGAGCTGACAAAGAGGTAATGCGACTGTGAAATCTGTAGAACACCAGACAAATCTTAGAGTATTTAGTTATGTGTTCTGTTTAGGTTCTGAGTTGAAATTCCGACGGGTTCCACTTTGCCCTTTCATTTTTTTCGAGATCGTTAAAAAATACAAATGTTCCAACTCTCTGCGATCTATGCTCAAATAACGCTGAGATTAACTTTTGATTTCAGTCTTTAGGGGTCTCTAAAAAAAAGGTGCCAAACCAGGGCACTAAATCGGCGAAACTGGAAGACCATCGCACTGGATGTTTTCTTGTATTTGTTACAGATCTTTACATTTTGAGTCCAAATTCCCCCATGACCTACTTGGGTGGCAAACAACCAGTCATACGTTTTAACACCATCACTTGACACCTTGGGTGACTTTGATACAATGAACTTGTTGTATAGTGCTCAGGTGCACTACAACTCAAAAAAAAAAATAAAGAACAGAGGTGGGGTGCATCAAGTGTACTGTTGACAAATTTCAGGAAGCATGCATGGAAGTTTTGAAGGATGCGGTGTCTCGAAAGCTAACAAATGATGTGGGTAGCTTATTCCCTGCTTCAGCAATCCCGAGCTTGAAAAAATGTTTCGAAAGTCATGGGTGCTGTGTTGTTTTTTGATTTTGTAAGCATGTCCATGAATGTTTGTCGTATGAAATTCAAAAACGTGTCCAAGGCTGTTATTTGAAAGATGGTGGATAATCTTGTGGATATCTGTCAAGTCAGTTGCCAGACATCTGAACTCTAATGTGTCCATGGCCAGGGAAGCAAGAAGTCTCACACAAATTTGTGACTATATAGTATAGTAATAAGCTGGAATATTAGATACAGTAAAGTCTTTGGCCAAGACTGGTTTCCAATTTGGTTTAGCATTTCGTCGTTACACACGATAAACTAAGATAAAATTAATCTTACTTTATTTCTAAGTGTTGCTTTCTTTTTTTCCTC
>NC_068981.1:135946029-135946644 GCF_001194135.2 Octopus bimaculoides | reverse complement strand
TGTGTGTGTGTGTGTGTGTGTGTGTGTGTGTGTGTGTGTGTGTGTGTGTGTATAATTACATAATAGGATTTTATATATATATAATAGGATTATATATGTATGTATGTATGTACTACATTCGTACTGACCCTTTATACAATAGTTTTTATATGTACAATATGTATGTGTGTGTATATATATACATGTATACATATATATGCATATGTATATGAATATACATATATTATATACCCGTATATATATATACATACATGCATTTATATATATATATATAAATTCATAAGAATGGTACAACAAGGTACCGATATTTGCTGGAGAATAGCAATCGATATAAAAACGACGCTATTGTATAGCTTCACTGCGTATATACTGGCAAAAATGCGTGTGTGCAACAAAACATGAAAAACTTGTCTTACCTTAGGAAGAACATCCGAAAATGAACATCCCAGATTAAGGATAATGCAATACCTAGGTTTCAGACTTTTCAAATACGTTTCACAACGTAAATCTGATTAGTCTTCATCAGTTGCATTTACCTAGACAACATTTCAAATGTTGCTACATCAATGCCAAGTATACTCGCCCGAACGCCAAGCCGTTAACGGAACTGAGAAC
>NC_068981.1:135936267-135944685 GCF_001194135.2 Octopus bimaculoides | reverse complement strand
TCTATCACTATTAATGTATACATATTTATATCTGTAAATTCACATGGTTATTCGTATCTCTTTATAAATTGATAGTATTTTGCCGATTCCGTTATGTTGAGATAAATACATTCACTAACTTGTTTATGTTTATATGTAAGGAAAGTTAATTGTTTGTATCTTATCTACACACACACACACACACACACACACACACACACACACACACTCTATCACAAACATGCCATCACCAAATCCATAAGCACACACACACACACACACACAACTGGCTTACACAGTGACTCCATCAATCAAATTCCTTTCCTAAAGCCCCAGTAAAATAAATTGTCGTTTGATTAAGTCATGGGAAAGGGCTTGTACCCATGACCTTCAAATGTCCTCCCAAACTGGTGAAATCGAAACGCAAAACGCTCCTCGTTCACACTTTCAAATCCACATCTACGTTGAAAACACGTACGTATTAGGAATCCGGAAGAACGACATTCCGAAGAAGAAGAACTGGTCGCAGTGGTTAGCGCAAAGCTTTTCGCAGTGGGCTGGGGTGGGGTTGAATTATGAGAAAAAGAGAGAAATGAGTAAATGGGAACGGCGTAAGTGGTGGTGGTACGAGACCAACTAGGTCTGCGAAGCAGAGGCCATTATAGTTACAGCTGACAAGACAAAGAGAAGAGGCAAAGCGTTCATGAACCAGAGGCTGGAGTGTGGTACTGAGTGTCTTCATACTAACCTGTCGATTGGCCTTTCGTTTGGGTTCCATCGGTGCCTGGTAGCAGCGGCACCGATCTAGATATGAGTTTAGTATTCTTTAATAAGTTTCACCTGACTTTTTTTGCAGAAGGTTAGTAATTACTGTGGGCAGCTGAAGTATTAACTAATGTCCTTCGCTGTTGGATTCAGCACAGAACTACTTGGTATTAAAGCGAAATTCCTGACTAATACGATTATGCCTGTAGCTATGGCAGTGTATGCGCCTAAGGGTATACCTGCATCTACGGTTATTGCTATGCCTGGCTAGATATAATAAGTCTACAATTAAAATAATAGCAACTGTTCGTCGATGTGTATATATATAAATATATATGGTGGGGTATGTATGTATGTACGTATGTACTCATGCTTGTTTGTATGTATGTATGTATATGTGCATTTGTCTATTTATCTACCTATCTGTTATTCTTCCTGTCTAGTTATCAATCTATTTGTCTTTATACTTATGTTTGTTTGTGTTAATATCTATCTATCCTATCACCTTCTTGTCTGATAGTCATAACTGTATAGTTTTAGATATCTGAACATAAGATTCCACATGAATTAAAGTTTTGATTTTCTCTATCAATCGTCAAAAGAATAACCTCATAATTTTGCTTAGTGTTGTTCTAAAGTACATTTGATGTATGGGCTTCGAATTATAAAACCTCCAGTTTGTTTCGAAATAACTATTCATTTTTACATAAAACATAAACATATACGAATTCTACTTATATCTACTTTCGGTGTAAAGATTTCTGTTACTAGATATTATATCTAATAGTGACATTCACACAGATCAATTTCAATATATATCATTATGTCAAAACAAAACATACTAATCGCTATATTTCATCTCAGTAGACCTAGGCCTTTGGATAAAACTAAGAGTCAAATATATCATTGGTTTCAAAAACTAATGATATATTGTAAAAGGCCAGCAATTTTGGAGCAAGGGATAAGTCGATTACATCGACCCCAGTGATCATCTGGTACTTATTTTATTGACCCCCGAAAAATGAAAGACAAAGTCAACCTCGGCGGAATATGACAGACAAAATGCCGGTAAGCATTTTGTTCGATGTGCTAACGATTCTACTAGCTCACCGCCCTGTACCAGCTTGCTGCCCTACATACATTATTAGAGTACCGTTTGTACTGGGGATTTTAATAAACAGGCAGCGAATTAGTAGTTGCTAGAACTTCGGATAAAATGCTTCGCAGTATTTGTTTCGGCTCACTGCGTTCAAATTTCACCGAGGTCAACTTTGCTTGTCATCCTTTCGAGGTCGATAAAGAAAGCTACTAATCTAAGACAGTGGATTAGCAGAACTGTAAGAACGTTAGACAGGATGCTCTGCAGCATTTGTTCCTGTACTTTGCATTCCGAGTTCAAATACGGCTGTTACCTACTTGAGTAGTAGACTTGATCCGTCACCCAGTTTAATATCACCATCAAATAAGTACACTGAATGTCTTTAGCAGAATTAACTCTGTTGCAAGCATTCAGGCTAACCCCTGCGGATCCATATAAGATTTTGGGGGGTCCATGCAAGTAAAATAGTAAATTGGAGATCTATGGTAGTACATTAAGTGTCCACGAAATAGCTTTCATGTAGTTATTGCAAGAATCAGCTCAGTTTTTTTCTTTAACGTTTTACATAGTCCAAACTACATAATGTGGGAAAAACAAAACTGGAATTTTGAAAGAAGTATGTACAAAACTAGTGTTTAAATATCGAATGGCTATAGTGATCCACTGAAATAATACAGTAATCAAAGGAGTGTATAAATAAAAAAAATGGTTGAAAATCACCGTTGTAAAGGATCTTAGGCTCTACTTTTCCTCGAACCTGACATTGAATGTGGAAATACATTCTTAGATGAAGAAGCGCTTGTTTGTGTCACTTCCACGGTTTACGTAACAATAATTTTTTCATCCACTGTTTATTTCGGTCCTATGAAGACAGCGAGCAGGCAGAATCGTTAGAGTATCAGGCAAGAAAGTTTTGCGGTATTTGTTCCAATTCCACTAAGATCAACTTTGTCATTTATCCTTCTGGAATCAATCACATAAAGAATCAGTCAAGTACTGGGGTTGGTGTACTTGATTACCCTCTGCCACTCCCAAACTTTAAGCCTTGTGTCTAGATTAGAAAGAATTTTCCTTCTGTGAACAATTATAGACATTCATAAATATTTGGCTGTGTTACAAAGTATCTATAGGCGCAGGCGTGGCTGAGTGGTAGGAAGTTTGCTTCCCAACCACATGGTTCCGGGTTCAGACCAACTTCGTGGTACCTAGTGCAGACTGAAAGAAACTGAAAGAAGCCCGTCGTATGTGTGTGTGTGTCCCACTACTGCTTGACAACCGGTGTTGGTGTGTTTACGTCCCCGTAACTTAGCGGTTCGGCAACAGACACGATAAAATAAGTATCAGGCTTAAAACAAAAATAAGTACCGTGGTCGATTCATTCGAGTAAAAACTCTTCAAGGCGATGCTCCAGCATGGCCGCAGTCAAATGGCTGAAATAAGTAAAAGATAAACGATTATATACGTGTATATTTGAATTTTCGAGAACAATACTATTGGATCATCTCATAAATAATGCAGTCTTTTTTCAATTGCATGAACTAAAAGTCGGAGGGAGACGGGATAAACTACTTACCTCAACTTTCTATAAAAACAGGTGGTAATTTTAACTTTGGCCTTATTCTTAGTGTAAGTCTTGAAGAGTGCAGTTCGATTTTAACAGTTATTTTTTCAAAGCTATAATGCAAGTAGCAAAGGAGCATATTCAGCATATTTTGCTTTATTAATTCAATAAACGCAACAACACAACGGAAAGTACGAGGAATATTAATGCAGTATATGGAGATCGGACAATAAGCGTAAGCCAGTATCAACGGTGGTTCCAGAAATTCCGAGCCGGAAACTAAAGCCTAGAGGTCGAGCCTCGTTCAGGAAGATCTGTAGAACTCGGCGAGGACGTCCTGCAGACTCTGATGGAACAATATCCCATTGTAACTGTTGAGGAACTAGCACAGAAGCATGGATTTGGTTATTCAACCATTCATCACATCTGCGTGCTATTGGAAAAGTCTGCAAATTGGGTCAATGGGTTCTTCATAAACTTTTCGAGTCTAATCGCGCACAGAGAGTGAATGTGTGCTCTTCTTTGCTGTCACGTCGTACAAATGAACCTTTGTTTGGATCGAATAGTGACTGGTGACGAGAAATGGGTCCTCTATAAAAATGTCAAGCGCGAAGACAGGTGGTAGAGAAAAGTGAAACAGCGGTACCTCAGGTTAAAGAAAGTCTTCACCCACATAAGGTGTTGTTACCTGTTTGGTAGGATATGAAAGGTTTAGTTCACTTTGAACTTTTAAACACAAGCCAAATGATAACAAAAGAGATCTATTAGGAGCAGCTTGAGCTACTTAAGTCGGCGTTAGAAGAAAACTGAACATCTTTGATTGCAAGACGAAAAGTGTTCTACCATCAGGATAATGTTCGGCCATATACAGGGAGGATGATATCCCAAAGCCTGGAGCAGTTTGAATGGGAAATGATGCCCCACCCACCATATTCGCTGGACATTGCCCCATCTGATTATCATTTATTCTTCAGTCTTCAAAGTCATTTGGACGGAAAAAATATGAATTCTGTAAACGAAGTCAGAACAGTACTGGAGGAGTATTTTTCGTCACGGACACGTAAATTTTGGAAGAGGAGCCTTGCAAGTCTACCAGATAGATGGAAGAGCATTGTAGAAAATGAATGAGAATATATTTTAGATTAATAAAGAATTTTGTTTATCTTAATTTTGAAAAATAAAAGTAGCATAAAAACCGCATTATTTATGGGATGGCTCGATATATTTGTACGTATTTGTATTTCTTTTAAGATCACGGCATTTTATATTCATATAGCATCCATATTTTAATATATTCAGTCAGATTTACCAAGTCTGTACCATGAAGCTGCATTGCGAAAAAAAATAAAATAAAAGAATAATATAAAAACTATACATTTTGAACATTTGAAGAATTTCAACTGATAAACTGTTACATTTACACAATTCTGACTACTAGACAATGGTCATCATGAACATAATATTAATTTCTTTTCACTATCGAAAATTTATCATTTGTGGAAACAGACGCAGCAGACATAGTGTAGCTTAGTTGCTACAAAGACAAAATCCATATATGAGTGATGTAGAAGAAAAATAAAAATAAAATACGTAGAAGGCTTGCGACATTTCCTTAGTTTAAAAAAGTCTTTTAAGTTATGATGATAGGAAAAACAAAAATCTATTTAATTACTCAATTATTATAATTTTTATTTCAATCTAATAAATCGATAAATCCTATTGCGTCATAATTTAAACTACAGTAAAGGTTACATTGAACATTTTAAAGTTAACCTTGACTGCAAGACATCATTATAGATACAAACTGGTCATTACTACAGCAACCAGTTATTTCAATAAATTTTGTGACTATTCGCTTATTCATTTATTCTTTTGAAACATTATTCAGGAAAATAGAACTGAAAGGAGCGAATGAATACGTCATCAGACAATTGTCTGATGAAAAAAAAAATTGGATTCTGTTTCACCCTTTAACGTAGCGCATCTCTGCAGGATAAATAAATTCTACGTCTTTTTAATGACTCAATCAGATGAGACAGTGAATAAGGAGAGACGTTAGAATGTATTTCTTTCAATTCCTTGCGTCCTGAGTTCGAATCATTCCAATGTCAACATTTTTTTAAAATCCTTCGGGGATCTATAAATAAAGTACCAATCTATACCGATGAACTCGGATGGAAATGCTTCCAGTATTTATTTTGACTGTTTGTGATGCGAGCTCAAATCCTGCACTGACCTATATGGGCGGCAGGCTTAATTCATCGCCCAGTTTAAGTTCACCACCTGGTGGCACCTTGGGTGCCTTTCTTCTCTCCCTCCTTCCAGCAAGTTTCAGAGGCTCTGGAAAGACAAAGAAGGAAAGCGTCCATGATCTCTTTTCACATTCTCTGAAACTGGTTGAATGAAGAGAGGAATTTATCCTTTGACTGGAGACCTGACCTAAATGTTTGCTGCAGGGACTCCGCTAAAGATACCCAAGGAAGGGTTAGATAATTATGCCAAAGCAGATGGCTTATTAAGTTAACAAAAAACAGGATCAATCCCTCTAACCTAATTCCATACAGTTTCTCTCAACCATACTTCACTTACGCGGCTTTGGGTCGACCTGGGGACTATGGTAGGAGACCCTTGTCCAAAGTACGATGCAGTGGAATCGAACCCGTAATCACATATTTGTGAAATAAACTTCTTAACCATATACAGCCACACCTACGTCCAAGCGTTACTGTCGTTGTCTAGTTCTGGGTTTATCCTCATTGAGGACATTTATAATCAAAGCCGTTCCAGTTGTGACCAACACGTCTTTTTGTGTATCTATGACATCATCCAATTTGTCCTTCCTTTTTAAAGTAGTATGGTGTACTTTTAGATAATTTGACTGTTATTTCCAACAACCATGTATGAAGTTCATTTATTGGTTAGTTTATTAGGCTGGAGAACTGCAGACGAAAATTGCCCAGTGATAACTTCTGCATTAAGAAATATCTATTTAAGTGTCAGTTGACATGCGTGAAGTAGTGATCAATACACTAAAAAATTTTAATCGATTATAATTCATTTGGAACACTAGGGAAAATTATTAGTGCTAATTATAAGTTTTGTCAAGAAAAGAAACTCCACGCAATTCTGAAACTCAAATTGCTTAAAAATTGAAAGGAAACGTGCAGTGGGAGAGTTTATGTGCGCTTTGGCTCATTACATTATATACATTAGCTATCATTAAGAAACCAACAGCTGGTATTCTTTTTGAAGTAGGTGTTTGTCTTCCAGCTTAATACTGAAGAAATGAGAATTAAGCTGCAACCTTACGAAGCTTTGTAGTTGGTCGAATACGTATAGAATTTGAAAGATAAACGTTAATCTCACTGTCTAGAAAGACTGTGAGCATAGCCCCTTCCTTGCACTACATAACAGAAAACAATCATCTGTGAAATCCAGTTCACAAGGTGTTCTTAGTAAGCTCGGAAATAGCATGAAGGTCGGACCCATTTGACCTCAAGTTGCATACGGTAGCACAAGTTGTTCTTTAACTCCCAGGTCATTTCTGTCCATGTAAACCAATGACCAAAGGCATACCATCTGTGACACTATTCCTTCTTTTTATCATGCATAGTGCATCCAGGACTACATTAATCAGC
Source organism: Octopus bimaculoides (assembly GCF_001194135.2). Lineage (NCBI taxonomy): Eukaryota > Metazoa > Mollusca > Cephalopoda > Octopoda > Octopodidae > Octopus > Octopus bimaculoides. The sequence goes on along the minus strand of NC_068981.1, from coordinate 135,937,643 downwards.
ATGTGATAGCAGAGAGATTTCGTTGCTATTTCTAGTATATCAAGTGATCACAGAGAGGTTTCTTCACTTCTTTGTCGTTATATAAATTTCACAAAATGTTAGTTTGTATAAATGTATTTTCTTCTGAGGTCTCCGCTTTTAAAATATTATTGTTAAACCATTATGGCGTCGTCCTTAAACTATTGTGGTGTTGGCGTATATTTGTATAATTTATTTCATTATATACTTTCGGTCTTTTGCTAGGTAGACGGACGGGGTTATTTTTGTTGTGTATATCAAACGTATATTTTAATCACCTTTCTCAGTTTCCTTCTATCGGAATATTCTTGTTTATGTACCATCATTTCGTCTTGTCTAATCTTGTTGTTATTAGTTCTTAGAATATAAAATTTATTTGCCTACTAAAATCAAGTATAATTCCTTTCTATAGCCTCAAATGTATCTTAAAACCATTTTGTATTATTGTTTGTTGTTAGATTATTACAAGTTTATCTTTAACCAGCATCTATTTCGGGTAGACCGTTGCTTATGTAACGGCAAGTGTTTTGAATTGAAAATAAATCTAAATTTAATTCGCTTAGAATTCGATATCAACTGTACTTAGTGTTCGTCCGAAAACTAATAAACATAACAATGATTTATTTATATAAACATATCATTATTATTACTACTACTACTACTATTATTATCATCATCATCATCATCATCATCATCATCATCATCATCATCATCATCATCATCATCATCATCATCATCATCATTTTTATTATTATTATTATTATTATTATTCTCTTTAGTTGTTTGTTCTTATCATTTCAGAGTTGTAAGCCATTTAATCATGATAAATAACGAGAGTCGAAAGTCCTTGCGAAATAAAATAAAATACGATTCTACTTCGATAGCGAACTTCAGTTGAGAGAAAAGCAACAACAAAAGTCATAAATGCAATGGCTATTTTTGTTCAATTCATTTTTAATTGTGTACGAAGAATACTAAAACGACTTCCAAACAAATAAATTTCTAATTAAGCAAAGTAACAAAATATTCTTTACACATATAATTCTTTATATTTTCATGCCGAAATTATTTGATGAATAACATGGAAATAAAAATTTTTAAATCGTATATATTTACGTGAAGTCATTTAATGGTTTGAGAGCAATACTTATGTGTTTGTCAATGTTTGTGCTCATGTGTATACATGGATGGATGGATGGATGGATGGATGGATGGATGGATGGATGGATGGATGAATGGATGGATGGATGGATGTGCGTGTCTGTGAGCGTACATACATACATATGTGTATATATATATATATATAAATCCATCCATATACACAACCACACACACACAAACATATATACGTATATATA
>NC_068981.1:135933849-135934763 GCF_001194135.2 Octopus bimaculoides | reverse complement strand
AGTATCGAAATGTGATTGTTTCAGTTAGTAGAATAGTTTCATTTTTAAAGTGAAAGTATTTGACATGAGTGTTTTTATTTCACTTTTGACACGTAATACTTAAATAGTGGAGGAGATATTATGTTGCCGTGGGCTCGAACTCTGCAAGAAGTTAAATTTTATTTTAACTAAAACACAACTGGAACCCTAAGTAAGGCATCTGTAAAATTTGAATGAAATTGGTTGCGTAGTTCTCGAGTTTTAGGGATTCACACACAGAGACAGACAGACAGACAGACAGACAGACACGTGTGCATACGTGCATATATATGTATGTATACTTCCGTATATGTAAGTATACTGTATGTTTATATATATATATTTGTATTTATGTGCTTGAGTATATTCCACCGACGAAGGCAAAGCATTTATTATGCAAAGCCAGAAATCTTGGATCTGGAATTCACAAGGCTTATTATTCATTATGGTTGTTTTGTACTACCGTGCACAGTTACCATGCGGGTGAGATGCTGTAGTTCTCGCGTAGATGAGAGGCGAACTACAACTATCAATATAAGCGAAACGGAGATTTGAAAACGAGGTGCATCTGCGCCTATCATGTACCACAACTCTTTGTACAGCATCTCACCCGAGAGACACCGGTGCAGAATGAGACGAAACGATCGTAGTAAAGAACAAAGAGTCTCGTGAATTCCGTTTTCTTTCTCTCATATTATATATATATTTATACATGTAAATATATACGGATGTGTGTTTACATATATGTATATGTGTGTGTGCGCGCATATATACATATATGTGAGTGGATTTGGTAGACGAAAACTGAAAGAAGCCCGTCATATATATGTATATATATGTGTGTGTGTGTGTGTGTGTGTGTGTGTGTGTGTGTGTGTGTGTGTGTGTGTGTGTGT
>NC_068981.1:135931786-135932539 GCF_001194135.2 Octopus bimaculoides | reverse complement strand
TGTGTTAACAATTTGTCCTATGCATCATATGGGATGCGCAGAACATATTTCCCTGGCGTCCATGCATCGTATATGATTCACATTCTCAATTTTTTTTTTTTCAACCAGCAGAGTAACTCGGGATTTATGAAAGGAAAGCGTTATATTACTCAGAACGTATGAAACAAGGGCTAACTAAACGTCTGAAAACCAGCTTAGATGTTTAGGACAAATTTGTGAATATACACATATATATATGCATATTTTATGTACACATATACATGAAATAAAATGTGTGTGTGTAAATACATACATACACATATATAAATATGTTTGGGTTTCAGGGGCCCACAGCTTTTTAATATTCTCCGAGGGAGCCTGAGGAACCTGCACAAAGTAGATGTATAGGTTTTTAAATCAAAGCTGGACCTCTTCCTGTCGAGAGTCCCGGATGAACCTACCTCACGGCAAGAGGTGCAAATGAGGGTTGCTAAATCAAACTCCATTCTTCACCAAGTGCCACATATTGTAGGAGGCTCCCTGTAATACCAGTGTAGCAACACGGCGGTGCATCAGCATGGCCGCAGCTCTAAGCTGAAACTATGAAAATATATATATGTATGTATGTATGTATGTATGTATGTATTTGTGTGTGTCAAATGCAAGAGCTCTTCCCTGAAGACAGAAGCTCGTCTCGTCCTATGTTAAATGCATCCAGGTTTCTTCGACCCCTTTAATTTTCTATATCGTTTGTACCCTGTGTAACTTGGATAC
>NC_068981.1:135930202-135930432 GCF_001194135.2 Octopus bimaculoides | reverse complement strand
TATATATATTTATATATATATATATACGTGTGTGTGTGTGTGTGTGCGTCTGTGTATTTACATATAGATGCATACGTACGTACATATGTATGTATATATCTATGTATGTATGTACATATACATGCATACATAAATCTATACATAGATGCATACATATACACACATACACAAACGCATATATATATATATATATATATATATATATATATATATATATATATATATATATA
>NC_068981.1:135929537-135930192 GCF_001194135.2 Octopus bimaculoides | reverse complement strand
ATGTGTGCGTCTGTCTGTGTGTCTGTGTGTCCGTGTCTTTTTATGTATATATCACTATTTATCAAGGGTAATTGCATGGAATGCTAGCTTTATATCAGATATCTCGGTTTAGTGGTTTTCATATGTTTTATGAATGAATATTAAACAAGCTCTTCGCCTTTTTCTCGAACAGAAATCGAATCCAACAAATACTCGCCGAACGTTTCTTTAACCTGCTATGAAAATTGTGAAAGCAAGGCGTGATTTACCTCGCTTTCCCCTTCTCTATGCATACGTGAACAATAAACATCTTTGGATATTTGTGCTCAAATGAGGTTCCTGCGGGTCATTCACAGGTTCAAGCAATGTCAGAGCTTCGGTATGTTAGAAATAACAGTCAGATTTTGCTCGAATCGGGAAGACCCGTGGCTTTCTTTTAATTGTTTCAGTCATTAAACTGCAATCAATGCAGCACTGCCTTCAAGAATTTTAGTAGAGCGAATCGACAGCAGTACTTATCTTATTTTTTAAGCCTGATACTTATTCTATCGTTTTCGTTTTGCCGAATCGGTAAGTAACGGGGCTGTAAACATACCAACACCTATGGTCAAGCGATTGTGGGGGACAAACACGGACACAAACACACACACACACACACACACACACACACACATAA
>NC_068981.1:135926843-135929306 GCF_001194135.2 Octopus bimaculoides | reverse complement strand
ATATATATATATATAGTATAAAGATTAAAGCAAAAATGAAACAGTAAACTGTTTGACATCACTTGAAAAAGACATTTAATTTAGATAGAGAATACCTTCTTATCTTTTATCTTTACTGGCTTCAGCCCAGGGCTGAGGTCATGCTGGTGTACCACCTGTAGTCATTCGATGTTGTTTCCGGTATTGGTTTTGGTGGAGTAAAGCGTTGGACGGAGTTGCTCTTCATGTTTCCTGCTGCGGTGTAGGTTCATCTGGTATCTAAGATAGAAATCTGTCCAGACGTTCCTTGAAAACTTCCACATCAACATCATGTAGATCTCTAAGGTTGCCTTGAAACCCAGACTATTGCAGTACTGTGTCCTTATTTTAGATGGGGAAGACAGGATCTTTGGTACGATGCCGTGCCGTCCAGTTCGGGGACGGGTATAGCTGTCAATTCCAAAATTGGGAGCTAAAGATCTTCCAAATATATATAACCGCATATTTCTCTCATCTTCTCTCCAGGGAATAGAGACTCAGCTTCTTTAACTTTTCCCAGTAACCCATCTTTTGCATAGAGTCAATCTTCTTTTTGTAATGGCGCTGGATTGCTTCGTGTTCTACAGTTTGTTTAACACTCCCTGGGGCCCATAGTTGGGAGCAGTTGTCCAAGCGGATGAGAAGAAAAGTCTTCCATCGGAGTAGCAGGGCCTCCCTTTACTGGTTCCGAATGTCCTCAGAATCCGTCCAGCCACTCGCCTGCACATTGTTGCTGTCTTAATAATATGCACATGGAATGTTGCATCATTGATTTTGTGATCCCCCAGCTCACACACTGACTCTGACTCTGGGATTGTATTACCTTCTGGTCCAGTGTATTCCGGCTTTAGCCTGGTGTCAGAGTGCCTGAAGTTTCATAGTATGGAACTGCATGTTATTTTTCTTAGCCCCTATGTAGATTTCATTCAGGTCTTTCTGAAGTTTTACGATATCCTCTGGGTTCCTAACTGCCTGCGATACATTTGTGTCGTCAGCATTACTGGTCAGATTACCTGACTGTATCGCGGAGGGCATGTCTGAGAGGGCCACCACAAATAGTAGTGGGCCCAATACAGTTTTTTGTGGGACTCCGCTGAGAATTGGTGTCTCTTCAGAGTGAGCCACTCTCCCAGTTTCCCAGTAATTCCAAGGTTTTACAACTTGTGAGATATCATGCCATGATCAACCTTGTCGAAGGCTTTGGCAAAGTCGAGGTGTATCACGTCTATGGCCGAGACTGGTTTAGTTGATTCGGTACCCAGTCAAAGTGCTGCAGCAGCTGTGTGAGGCAGCTCCTCCCTGGACGGAAGCCATGCTGCATGTTTCTTCTAGGAACGTGATCAGCTTTTTCCTGACAATGTGTTCCATTGTCTTGCTAACATGTGAGGTCAGAGAGCATCTACTCTGCTCCCTCCTTTATGGACAGGGCATATTATACCCTCTTTTGGCATGTTGGGAAGTTTACCACATGCAAGGAAACTCTGAAAGAGTATCTGCAGTGGCTTAGCAAGAGCCTTTTTAAGAGAACGGCCGGGAGTCCATTTGGGCCCGTTACTGAGTTTGATTTCATCTCATCAATGGCCGGTATTACATCCTCTTCTGTTATGTTGATGTAATCGGTGTTTACCTCTTTTCCGAATAGATTCGGCTGGTTTCTTCTTTTTCTACATAGCTGCTTTGAGAGGTGTTTGGACTGTAGTAATTCGCACTTTTCTCGTTTCCTTCCTTGTTGAGCTTTTTATCTTTGGTGTCGATGTTGCTACTGCTTTCCGTGTGAGGTTTCTCACGGGCGATGTCATCATATTTTTCGCCAATTTTTCAAAATGATGTCCAGTTCCTCCAAGTGTGGCCGTACGTGCGCATAAGACCGGATGAACTCATTCTTCTTTTGCTCTATTTGTACCACAGATTTGGAAAAACCATTGCTCTTCAAGGCAGCTGTAATTAAATTATTTGGCGAATTGCCTTCTGCGACTTCCCAGGCTCGCAAGAACAATCCTACCTTTGTAGACTTCCAATTTCTCGTCATTTTCCGTATGTGGCTGCGATTGTGTGTGCAGTTGGTTTTTGAGTGCATATGTAGAAAGAGCAGAGGTCTGATGGGAGAATGAGGGGAGGAGAGTGGGAATAACTTGGGTAGGTTAGGGGAGAAGAGCAAGCTGGGAGGGAAGAGACCATAGGGGGTGACGGGGGAAATGTGAGGAGACAGACAGGAAAGTTGAGGCAAAGAATGGGACAGATAGGAGAAGGAGACAGAGAGGAGATTGAGAGGGAGGCAAAGATGAGGGAGAGGTAGGTATGCAGGGGAGAAGATAGGCAGTTAACGGTGAGCGATTGGGTTGTAAGTGTGGTTGGATGGAGGTAGGGAGCATATGAGGAGGGGAATAAGTGGGAGTGAGAGAGAGGGAAATAGAGAAACTAGATACACATTGGTTCTAGTACAGG
>NC_068981.1:135925770-135926833 GCF_001194135.2 Octopus bimaculoides | reverse complement strand
AGAATGTGAGAGAGAGGGGGAGAGAGAGACCAGATACACATTGATTCTAGTACAGAGAGAGAGAGAGAGAGGAGGATGTATCGCTAGTATGTGAGTGAGAATATAAATATCTTTGTAATTAGGAGCAAAGTGATGGAGAGAAAAATGAGTGAGAGGAAAAAGAATGTATGTTTGGAGAATTGAGAGAGAGAGTAGTAGAGAGATACTAGATACACATTGATTCTCATATATAGAGAGACAGGAGGATGTATTGCTAGTGTGTGGGCGAGAGGAGGATGTATCGCTAGTGTGTGAGTGAGAATATAGATATACAGAATCTCTTACAGCTGTTTCTAGAATAGGCAGGCGTGTGGATCATCATATTGAGTATGGTTTCCATTGGCTGAATATTTCGTCATCAGAAAGGGAGAAGGGAGAGAGATGTAAAAGCGAAGGAAAGTCCCCAATCAATGATATTAATGTATTCCAGTTTGTCAAGAATGAGGGAAGAATCAGAATAAAATAGGATTGAGTTAAGTTGATCCATGATATACATATATATAAGCAAAAACATTCGAATGTTTTTAGACACACACACATATATATAGCAAATATTTGTAAAGATTTGTAATGTTTACGATTCAAGTTATTTGTTTACTACGTCGCCAATATTGTTTGAGACTATTGAGGAAGTAGCAATTACGTACTACGTCGTCTATAGTTAAGATAATCTTTTAAGTTCTAGAAGTGATGGAACCAAGTGGTTTGAAAAAAACATGTAAGTGTTAATACTTTGTAGTTTTATTATCTTTTAAACAGTTTTAATTTAGCTGTTATCATATCAAAATTTTATAATAATAGTTAATTACAAGTATACTTTTATTAGTTCATATTTAATAAATTTAATGTTTCTATTAGTTAGTGGTAAGTTTACATTAAAGCATGTAAGGGTAATATATATTAATAAATATGTAGTGCTTTTATTATTAACTTTTGAATTATGAAATAATGTATTTCGTTCATAATTAGTATATCATTCACTAAATTCAATCGTGTTTTTGTTTTGGAGAGAATTAAAATAAAG
>NC_068981.1:135923378-135924624 GCF_001194135.2 Octopus bimaculoides | reverse complement strand
ATTCTACTGAATCGGTAACCCGACAGAGAAAAAGAAGAAGAAGAAGAAGAAGAAGAAGAAGAAAGAGAAGAAAAAGAAGAAGAAGAAAGAGAAGTAATAGTAGTAGTAGTGGTAGTAGTAGTAGTAGTAGTAGTAGTAGTAAAGGTGATGACGTGATAGTGAATGACATCACCTCTATTATCTACAGTTACGAAAATTGTATTCTACTGCGCCATGTGTACAGAGGGGTAGAGTACGAACACTAAGGTACCACATGACGTCGCCAGTCTTAAGAACATCACACACATACATACACACACACACACACACACACACACACATATAACGCACGTACACTTACATTCCCATATGCCCTGCCCTGGTCAATTTGATAAAGTTTAAATGTTTGCAGTATCTGCCTATTCGATAGTATTCATTTCTTTCATCTCTTTGGTTTTTTTTTTACAAATTCCCCGTTAATGTTTACACGTCCCCATCCTAGGTTGTAGGGGCTACGTGATCAATGCTACCTCGACTATAGCTAGCTACCTCTCACCACTAATTCATACGAGAAAAACCATGAGCAAACGAATCTTTACAAAATGGGAAATAGAATATTTCCAAGGACAATAAAACATACTTTATCACACTTTTCCCCAAATATCATATTAGATAAAGAAATTAGAGATAAGAGAATTACATCAAAAGACTCACAGTACTTAGAAATTAATGAACTGGACAGAATACATCACGCACAAACGAAAGAAAGGTTAGAAAGGAAAATAATAGACGTGTTAGATTTATACTTAAAAATACAGCAAAAATGTCAGACTGTAATAACATTTTGTAAAGAATATAGAAAAACTGATACAAATTGTTAGATATCATGAACAAAACGGAGAATCGCTTTCTCTCCTTAAAAATAAGTTAACAAACATGAAAGAGGGTCGTTAGTAACAGACTGTTGAGAGACGAATAGAGGAAAACATAGCACACAATATTTAAAAATTGGTTAAACCGAACATGGAAATGCGTAACGTCATGCTCAAAATTTTGGCAGATAAATTCACCTAAATGACCAATGGGCTACGAGAGAGAGCAAAGAGGAAGTGTACAAAATAAAGAGGTTAGGAAGAAACATACGGATGACGGTTAGATTAAAATCTGGTAGCAAATACAAATAGATTACACAAATAATATAAATATAAATAAATAAATAAATATAAATATAAATAAATGAATAAATATATATATATATATATATATA
>NC_068981.1:135921227-135922865 GCF_001194135.2 Octopus bimaculoides | reverse complement strand
GTGTGTGTGTGTGTGTGTGAGGTGTGTATTTCCTTATGGATTCGAAAACTGAGCTGCCGATTTTGACGTATATTTCTTTAATAATGCACACAAATTAGATAACCTTTCTTATCACAATCATCGAATGCATGGTACACATTATCAAATTGTACTCGCTTACAGGTGACAACTTGCAGTACCGTGCTTCCATTTCAATAATTAAACCACAATTTCACTTAGGGATAATTGCTGTTTCATCGAGGCCGAACAGATACTTTTCCATGGTTCATTATTTACTTTGTCCATACACCATTATTCTTACTTTGTCTTTTCAAATTGTACCGATCGTTGACCAAATGCAAGCGAATGCTTTTCCTTGGCTCGCTGGCATTTCGCATCAACCCGGTCTCTTTAGTTCCATTTTAACTTCAATCGTAATCATTTTCTTTTGTTTGAAGATCCAGCACTTGCACTGGATTTAAGCTTTCAGGGCATGATTATAAAACTGAACACATGAACGGTTTAAGACAAGTAGCACACTAATACACACGACATATGCAACATATTTTTACGATACAGCTTAAAATGGTGACGAAGTGGCCTTCTCCTTCCTGAAACTGAAGAACCACTGAAAACACGAGCACTGTTTTAATGTGCATTGCATGGAGTAGTTCATGCATTTCTTACAACTAGATGCATGTGACTGTGTGCGTATGTATTTATATATGTATGTTAATGTACATGTGTGTGTGTGTGTGTATTTATGTTTGTGTGTATGTATGTATAAATCAGTTGTTATCTCTTCCACTAGAGAAATAGTTAATAAAATTTAGGCTGAAAAAGCTTGTTTAAAATACTTACAGTGGCCTATTTCTCAGCCGTTTCTGCAGTGTACAGCCGTTTCATCAGGTAAGACAAACTTGCCTCCTACATACATACATACATACATACATACATACATACATACATACATACATACATACATACATATGTGTGTGTGTGTGTGTGTGTGTGTGTGTGTGTGTGGCATTTTTGTTGGGCACGAAGCAATTTTTTTTTAAATGACGTCATATGTCTGCGTATATTGACTGACTCTACACTTGCATACTGACCTTTATTACTTAGTTGGTACCCAGAAGAATGACACCAATAAATGGTACAAAGAGGACTCGACCAGGATGTAAAATCAGAAGCACAGGAAATACTTGGCAAGACAATAATGTCGTACTAATTCTGACAACTTATCAACTTCAATTTCTATATAAATTTAGTTATTTGCTTCACGTACATTTGAATGACATTACAGGACTAGAATAAAGTTACCAGGAATCAATTTAAAATTACTAATATCAGAATATTAGAAAACTTAAGCTTTCCCGATTAGTCTTTACTGGGTCTGTGCAACAATATCAATAACACCGAGATAATAGAGGGGATCTATACTTCCTCATCAAACACTCGTTCTCGACATTAACAAGTCTAATTATACAACTAAGTAAACTATACATCGAACTAGTTAAACTTAGTTTGCCTTGTGAATATATATATATATGTATATGTATGTATGTATGTATGTATGTATGTATGTATATGTCTATATGTATGTATGTGTTTATATATATATATATATATATATATATATATATACACACACACACA
>NC_068981.1:135919127-135921035 GCF_001194135.2 Octopus bimaculoides | reverse complement strand
TATATATATATATATATATATATATATATATGTATGTATGTATATACACACACATACGTACATATGTATGCATACACATGTATATGCTTTGTGAATTTCTACATATATATGTATGTGTGTGTGTATGTGTGTATGTTGGTATTTATATATATATATATGTATATATATATATATAAATACCAACATACATATATAGATATATATATACACACACATATGCACATATGGATGCATACACATGTATATGTAGGAATGTATATACACATACATATATGCATGCATACATATACGTATATAAACAACATATGAGAAAAGGATAAATGAAACTAGCAGAATGTAGCCATTTTGGCACATCTAACTTTGATATATATATATATATATATATACACACACATATCTGAGCGTGTATGTGTCTATATATAGATATACATAAATATATATGCGTATACACACATACACACACACACACACACACACACACACACACACACACACACACACAGTTGGAAGCAGTCAAACAGACAGAAAGAGTGACAGAGACAGACAGACAAACAGACATTAAACGAACATTTCTTGTATTCATGAGTCAAGCGCCACTTCAAAATTTGACCAGCATCGTGACTATATGACATTTTCCACTCAATATCTTATTAATACCTTAAAGAACAGCAAGTACTTCTTGAATATTTAAGAAATAAATAAATGAATTCGGCTCTACTTTACGTTCTGGAAAAATGTCGAATTGTCATGAATCGCAGCAGTTCGGTTGTTATATCGATATTTTTCCGAGTGTTTCGAAGCTGTTTTAGTCAGTCGTCTGCGAAAAACTAAAAAAAAAAAGAAGAAAAAAAAATCCTGAATTGATTTCATAGATGAAAAAGAAAGAACGGAAAGAATAAACGAAACTAAGATTAGTTTGAACTTTATAGTCAATCCCGCACTGTTATGTAGCTAAACAATCGAAGTGACGAAAATTTGTCTCTCGATTGTTGTTGTTGTTGGCACTCCGTCGCTTACGACGTCGAGGGTTCCAGTTGATCCAATCAACGGAACAGCCTGCTCGTGAAATTAACGTGCAAGTGGTTGAGCACTCCACAGACACGTGTACCTTTAACGTAGTTCTCGGGGATATTCAGCGTGACACAGTGTGACAAGGCTGACCCTTTGAATTACAGGCATAACAGAAACAGGAAGTAAGAGTGAGAGAAAGTCGTGGTGGAAGAGTACAGCAGGGTTCGCCACCATCCCGTGCCGGAGCCTCGTGGAGCTTTAGATGTTTTCGCTCAATAAACACTCACAACGCCCGTTTGGGAATCGAAACCGCGATCATATGACCGCGAGTCCGCTGCCCTAACCCCTGGGCCATTGCGCCTCCACTGTCTCTCGATATGTTAACAGAATCGGCAAAACAGCGAAGAAAATGTTGAATTATGTCCCCTTATATTCTGAGTTCAAAATCTCATCTGAATTGACTTTGTCGATCATCGTTCCAGAGTTGATGAAACAAAGTGTTGTTAAAGTACGTAGTGGAGTTGTCTTCTTTGATATCTTGCTCCACACCCATAATCTGTGACATCGTACCAAAGTTGTAAATCACTATTTTATCCCTCGCTGATACTGGTATATTAGTTTACATGGTTAATAGACGGTTTTCTCTTTGGAGATAATCCATTGTAGGATATTTATTGGAGCTCAGCACTATGTGTTAACGAAACATTATGTATGCCATGGCCTTACTGCTTATAAATTTGAAATACACGATTTTGTGTGTGTTTGTGTATGAGCGTGTGTGTGTTTTAAAGTTAGTTTTTATATCATGTTATATATAAAAACAATTGAACACTAAACTGAAGGATTACTGAATACGTTTAGTAGAGCGCATGTTTATTAAACTTCGAAGTTACTGTC
>NC_068981.1:135914453-135918801 GCF_001194135.2 Octopus bimaculoides | reverse complement strand
CTAGATTTTACATATGACTCCACTACCTCGAATCAGGTATTTTTGTAAAGGGCTTTATTGCAGAAAGTTTTTTTACTGGATCTTTGATTTGAAGTTCTTCTATTTGTGCCCTTTACAAGGCTTTTGAAAAGAAGAAGATATTTATATAGGTAAGTTTGTAATTGCGATTGGGTTTTCTAAATGGTTTATTCGAATTATACTTTGAAATTACGAAATTGCAGGTGAAAGCTATTCCGATTTTCTCTGGCATTTCGCATCTGTCCAGTCTCTTTAGTTCCATTTAAATTTCAAAAACAAAAGTGTCTCAACTAAGTGAAATACGAGGCAAAGCGAGCGCTTATTTGGCCAGTAGGCATTTATGACTGAAAAATATGGACTCTGAATAAATTTGAAGAGTACATAATTAATGCACTTGAAATGTGGGTGTATAGAAGAATGTTACGAGCCTCTTACAAGAATCATTGGACAAATGAATGGGTGTTACAACAAATAGGTGAAAGACAGCAACTCCTGAGCATTCTGAAAAGATAAAAGCTCATCTGTTATGGCCATATTCTAAGTAGAGGTTTGGAAAACATTATCATGGAAAGAAGAGTAGAGAGCAGTATATGAAGAAGCAGGCAAAGGACACAATGGATGGACAATATCACGAACTGGTTGGACAAGAGTGGCAAGGCAGCTGAGTAACTCTTGCTTAATCGGGAGACATTCGTTGTAGCGTCATCAGTGTACTGCAAGCGTTCGATACATAACGACGACGATGACTCAACATCACTTGCATCGGATTTAGACTTTCGACGCCTGATAACGAAAGTAAACACAAGAAAGGTTTGAGCCAAATAAAACGAATAACACATACAATACATAACGCAATGTTTTTGTGATACAACTTAAAAATGGCGACGACATGGCGTTTTCCTTCTTCGAGCCGAAATAACTCTGAAAATGTTTCGGCACTGCTTTGATGTGTCACCAAGTAGTTCACTCATTTATTATAACCAACCAGTACCTGTATGTATGCATGCTTGTATGTCAATATTCAGTTTTATTTCAAGATTTCTTGCCAATAGAGAGAAAAAAACAGGTTTCTAACCTAGAACCAAGGCTCCTTCATTAGAATTTCAACATCAACAACAGGGTATTTTTGTATGTATGTATGTATGTATGCATACATGTAGATTTGTATGTTTTGTTTTATATATGTCTTCTCATCATAAGATATGCTCATATACAGTAATACCTCGACTATCGCGGGTGCTACGTTCCAAAACTCCCCGCGATAGGTGAAAATCCGCGAAGCAGAAACATGACTATGCTGTATAATTTTTTAACTTTTATAATTTGTATATATTTATTTTGTTATAAATGCAAAATAACACCACGGAGGAATCGACATAAGCTTAAATAATAAACCGTGATAGGTGAACCCCGATACGGCGAGAGATTACTGTATACTTAAACGATAAACTTCTGGAAAGTTTTACAGATTTTTATAGTTCCAGTGATGGATTGGATCTGTAGTCTTCGAATCAACTTTCTCCTTTCTGGTATTGGAAAGCTTAATTTCTCAAGATTAGCATTTAGGCAGTATGTTACATATCCCAGTGTCCCAATAATTACAGGTATAAACTACGTTGCAGTAGAGTCGTGCAACTTCTTTGGACATGTATTTAAGGTTATCAGACAAGGAACGCTGCTCAAGGAGCTGCCTGCTCATGAAATTGATGTACAAGTGGCTGAACACTCCACAAACATGCATATCATTAACGTAGTTCTCAGGAAGATTCAGCGAAATACAAAATGTGACAAGGTTGGTTCCTTGAAATACAGGTACTAATCATTGTTGCTAGTTGACTAAGGTGAAAAGATGAAGTGTCCCGCTCAAGAATACAACGCACATATATTGTGTGTGTGTGTGTGTGTGTATGTGTGTGTGTGTGTGTGTGTGTGTGTGTGTGTGTGTGTGTGTGTGTGTGTGTGTGTGTGTGTGTGTGTGTGTGTGTGTGAAAGGATCAAACGTTTTTCCTGAGCCATAGGTTTATAAAGACGGTTTCCTGGATGTAAGTATTGCCCACCTGGACAGGACGCCGTTCCGTCGCAGGAAAACTCATTTTTATCGATTGAGTGTACAGGAGCAACGGGAAATGAAGTGATTTGCCCAGGAACAGAACGCATCGCCAGGTCCTGCAGTCGAAATCACAATCTTACAACCATCACTGCACCACCCTAACCACTAAGCCACGCGCCTCCACATATGAATACACACACGCGCACACACGAACACACACACACACATACACACGCGCGCACACTGGCACACACGCATATCTATCTATCTATCTATATATAAATATAATTTAAAATTATAATACAGGGTATCAAGAGATACCACCACGCTGAAAAAAATCCTGACTCTAAAACCACAATAAATGTCCGCATGGCACGATTAGCGAAGACGAAGACCAAATGAACCAGTATTTTTACTGGTTCATTTGGTCTTCGTCTTCGCTAATCGTGCCATGCGGACATTTATTGTGGTTTTAGAGTCAGGATTTGACTGCTATTTTTTCAGCGTGGTGGTATCTCTTGATACCCTGTATTATAATTTTAAATAATTATTACCTTTGATGGTTTTTATTCCCATGCTGACCACTTGATAAGATCAATATTTTAAATATCGATCTTATCCTTATTTATATAAATATATATAAATATATACATACAATACACGCACACACATACACACGTACACGAGGAGTGTTGAAAAGTTCTCGGCTTTAATGGTATCGCGAAAGGCCCGAGTTCTTTTATAGGGCTTCAAAAACTGACGGACCGCTGCAATAAGTGTGTGAATCTGGGAGGGGGATATGTTGAATAAAATAACAGTTAACTGATTTTCCTGTATTTTTCGTTTATCCAAAGCTAGGAACTTTTCAACACACCCTCTTCCGCACACACACACACACACGCACACATGGACGTTCATATACATATCTATATGTATGTACACATACAGAGGAAATTATTTTCCATCCATGTTTAAAGTTGATAATTGCGACAAAGTATCCACGTTGCCGTCTAGATGCGTCATTTTCTTACCATTGTGTATTTATATATAGAAACCAGCTATCCTCATCAATTTTATTGTTTAATACACTGAATAAGAATTTATTTTGTTTGTTCTTTTGTGTGGGGATCTTTTTTATTTGGTCATTGTTTTGATGTGACGGGTCAGGACTCTAACAAAGTGTGTGTATATATATGTGTATATATATATGCCAGTGCGTATGAATGTGCCAATTTGTGTGTGAGTGTGTGTGTGTTTGTGTTGGTGTGTATGAGCATGTTTGTATGTGTTTGTCAAATCGAGGACAGGGAGGAATGAAGAATGAGGAAAGTGTGTGTGTATGTGTCGTGTGTGTATGTGTCGTGTGTGTATGTGTGTGTGAGTGCGTGTGCGCGCGTGTCTTTTTATCCTCGAAATCTCTTGAAGTTGTCCTACAACAAATAAACTAAGAATAGCTTCCAGGTGGACCTATCCAACTGGGTGATTCATAAATAGATTAAGGAGTGAGTGTACCCGACACCACCAACTCGAAATAACAATGGTATCCCTCCTCTACTCATTATTAATACAAACACACACACACACACACACAAGCGCATACATTTATGTGAATATATATATATTTATACGAATAGAGAGAGAGAGAGAGAGAGAGAGGAAGAGAGAGAAAGGGAGAGAAATATATACATACATACATATATATACACATACATACATACATACATACATTCACACACACCCATATATATATATATATACGTATTTACGCATTGGGCACACGCTAACACACGTACACTCATTGACTTACGTCTTACATACTCTTTTACTTGTTTCAGTCATTTGACTGCGGCCATGCTGGAGCACCGCCTTTAGTCGAGGAAATCGACCCCAGGACTTATTCTTTGTAAGCCTAGTACTTACTCTATCGTCCCTTTTGCCGAACCGCTAGGTTACGGGGACGTAAACACACCAGCATCGATTGTCAAGCGATTCTAGGGGTATCAAACACAGACACACAAACACACACACACATATATATACATATACATATATATATATCGGGCTTTCAGTTTCCGTCTACCAAATCCACTCACAAGGCTTTGGTCAGCCCGAGGCTATAGTAAAAGACACTTGCCCGAGAAGCCACGCAGTGGGACTGAACCCGGAACCATGTATAGTCTGTCCATAGCACTTACTCAGCATTACCTGACACCTTTGGGTCTTATTGACACCATTACCTCTCTTGGCTAAACTGGCAATATGACCATCCCCAAGTACAAC
>NC_068981.1:135912290-135913833 GCF_001194135.2 Octopus bimaculoides | reverse complement strand
TACGAAGTCCTTGTTATAGTAATATATATTTGAAAAAAAATGAAGAGAAATGGCTTTCCTGGTAATTTTTCCACTTTATTAATTAGATTTATAAATACCTAATTTATAACCATTTAATTGGTTGAGTGGAAAATCTATCAGAAAAGCCATTTCTATTCATTTCCCCCCCCCCCAATGTGTGTGCGTACGCATGCGCGCGTGTGTGTATGTGTATTTAAGATTCTTATGTATTATTTTATTGTTTCACTCATTTGACTGCGGCCATACTGGAGCACCGCCTTTAGTCGAACAAATCGACCTCAGGACTTATTCTTTGTAACCGCTAAGTTACGGGTACGAAAACACACCAACATCGATTTTCAAGGACAAACACAGCCACGCTAACATATACACACACACAAGGTGCCACGCAGTGGGACTGAACCCGGAACCATGTGGTTGGTAAGCAAGCTACATACCACACAGCCACTCCTGCTACGTATATAATTTT
This sequence comes from Octopus bimaculoides, assembly GCF_001194135.2. NCBI lineage: Eukaryota > Metazoa > Mollusca > Cephalopoda > Octopoda > Octopodidae > Octopus > Octopus bimaculoides. Next base: position 135,913,343 of record NC_068981.1, on the reverse strand, counting down.
TAATCTTTTTTGCTTGTTTCAGTCATTAGACTGCTGCCATGCTGGAGCACCGCCTTATATGTGTGTGTGTGTGTGTGTGTGTGTGTGTGTGTGTGTGTGTGTGATAAAAAATCTTACTTCTTACCTTCACAGCTATCCTCCCAATGTGAATGATATCGTAAGGAGGCGAGTTGGTGGAACTGTTATCAGGCCGGGCAAGATGTTTTGCGGCATTTTCTTTGTCTTGATCAGGGTTTGTCAACCATTTTTTATCTAGGGACCCTTTTGATTACTACTTTATTCTGGTCCCCACCCCATAGCCATTCAATGTTTAAAAACTACTAATGTAGGTTGAACTATGTAAAATGTTAAAGAAAGAAACCTAGTTGTTTCTTACAATACATACCAATACATACATTTAAAGTAAAACATTTTCAGGGATCCTTAAAATATTATTGTGGATCCCCAATGTATAATTTTGTTGCATAGATCCCCCAAAATCTTATATGAGACCTCAGGGATCGTATGAATCCCGGTTGAAAACCACTGGTTTTGATGCTCTGAGTTCAAATTCCACCAAGGTCGACTTTGCCTTTCGACCTCTCGGGGTCGATGGAATACGTACCAGCTGAGGCCTGATGTCGATGTAATCGACTTGATCTATCCCCGAAATTACTGGCCTTGTACCAAAATTTGAAACCAATATGACGGATAACGTAGCTCTCTTGTCTCCTTTCAGACAGTAAGTCTCTAAGATCCCTGTTGTTTATTTGTTAAACTAGGAAACCCTTTTAAAATATCATAGACTCTGTTTTCTCTTCTGTGGACAAACTGTAGAAATGAAAATAAGCGGGTTTTTGTAGATCACGTAAATTTATGGAGTTGGACTTATTATTATTATTATTATTATTATTATTATTATTATTATTATTATTATTATTATTATTTATTATTATTATTACTATTATTTAAGGCGGCGAGTTGGCAGAAACGTTAGCACGTCGGGCGAGATGCTTAGCGGTATTTCGTCTGTCTTTACGTTCTGAGTTCGAATTCCACCGAGGTCAACTTTGC
>NC_068981.1:135907192-135912247 GCF_001194135.2 Octopus bimaculoides | reverse complement strand
ATACTAGCTGTGAATTGGGGTCGATCTAATCGATTGGCCCCCTCCCCAAAAATGTTGGGCCTTGTGCCTAGAGTGGAAAAGGATTATTATTATTATTATTATTATTATTATTATTATTATTATTATTATTTAAGACGGCGAACTGGCAGAATCGTTTGCACGCCGGGCGAAATGCTTAGCGGTATATCGTCTGCCGCTACGTTATGAGTTCAAATTCCGCCAAGGTCGATTTTTGCCATTCATCCTTTCGGGTCAATAAATTAAGTACCAGGGAAACTGGGATCGATGTGATCCACTAGTCCCCTCCCACCAAAAATGTCAGGCCTTGTGCCTATATTAGAAGGAATTATTATTCTGTTACAAAGAACTATGTATTTTGCGGTATTCACTTCATCATTTTACGTTCTGTGTTCAAATCCCGCCGTGGTCAACTTTGCCCTTCATCCCTGAGGGAGTCAATAAAATAAAGTAGCAGTAATTAATTAACGTTGATGGAATCGACTCTTTCTCTTTTCTCTCTTTTACTTGTTTCAGTCATTTGACTGCGGCCATGCTGGAACACGGCCTTTAGTCGAGCAAATCTACACCAGGACTTATTCTTTGGATGCCTAGTACTTATTCTATCGGTTTTTTGCCGAACCGCTAAGTTACGGGGACGTAAACACACCAGCATCGGTTGTCAAGCGAGGTTGGGGGAACAAACACAGACACACAAACATATACACACACATACATACATATACATATAGGACGGGCTTCTTTCAGTTTCCGTCTACCAAATCCACTCACAAGGCTTTGGTCGGCCCGAGACTATAGTAGAAGACACTTGACCAAGGTGCCACACAATGGGAATAAACCCGGAACCATGTGGTTGGTAAGCAAGCTACTTACCACACAGCCACTCCAGCGCAACCTTCCTTCAAAATTTGCTGGTCTTATGCCTAAACTAAAAATACTTATAAACTGGTATAATGATCAAAGCTTCGGAAAAAATGTTTTACGGTTTTTGTTTTGGCTCTTTACATTCTGAATTCTAATCCTGCGGTTCAGATTATAAAATAGGTACCAGTCAAGAACCGGAGTTGATGTTATCGACAAAGTTCCTCGCTTCAAATTTGCTCGTTGTATGCCAAAATCAGAAGCAGATATTATTCTGTCGCCAAGCAGGATGAATTGGCAGACTCGTTAGAGCCTCAGAAAATGCATTGCGGCATTTCTTCCTTCCCTTTACATTTTGAGGTTAAATTCCACCAATGTAAATTTTGCCTTTCATCTTATTGGGGTGGATAAAATAAAGTAGCAGTCAAATACTAGGGTAAATGGTATCAACTAACTTCCCTCCACTTCGTCTCGAAATTGCCGTCGTTGTGCTTAAATTAGAAACAAATATTATTCCGTTGCCATGCATAAATAGTGTCAAGGTATTGAGATCTTACTGTGTTTATTTCAGCGAAGATCAAAGGAAAAAATTAACAGACACACTTCACATGGAAAGTGTTTTAAAAAATTGTTTTAAAGCAAAATTTTTTTTAAATACTGAAATACATTGCAAATCATGTTTTTAATCATATGTATGTATGTATGTATGTATGTATGTATGTATGTATGTATGTATGTATGTGTGCGTGTGTATGTATAAATATATATATATGTATATATGTATATCAGTATATATATATATATATATATATATATACACACACGCACACACACACATATATAGATATATATATATATATATATATATGTATGTATTTATGTATGTATATGTATATATACTTACATACATATATGTATATAGATATATAAATAAATAATTGATTTTATTCATTATTAACACAAAGAAAAACAACTGAACGAATAACTATTTATTCAGTTAATATTTCTGTAATGTTTCTATGACAACATTTTCTAGAGTTGTTACAGTGAAGAATTGATTTTCTAGTTTGTTTTACAAATGTCAATCTCTTTGTTCTTAATAATGGTGGTTTGGTTTTGGTTGGTTAAGTGCAACTGAAGACTAGGTTCAGTGATTGAGTATAGTAATCTTTTATATCAAATAGGGAGAAATGCCAGTCTTTTGGATAGCATTAAACCATTGTATTACTGTATTCAATTTATCTCAAAGAAGTGTGATTTAAGCTTGAGATTAAGGATACCTAAATCTGTTTGGGAAGGGTTAATAACGCTAGTTGAAAGATATTTGGTGAAGTTGAATTCATGATCATTAAATGTGACGTACGATTCTTCTTTGTCCAGTGTTTCGGTTCTGTCAGCTATGTCAGGCTGAATGGCAATATTTTAGCAGTACTGTTTATGTACTTTACCACAGCATAGCTTGTTCGTTAGATAGATTAGTGACTGAATTTGAAAGAAATAGATGATGTTATTTTTTCTCTTTTTCCTTTGTGAGCTTTTTGTTTTAATCAAAATTAGCAAATGCATCGTTTGGTTTTAATTTTTTAATCCTATTCTGAATTTCTTTCCAGAAAAGATTAATGTTTCTTCTGAATTTGATATTTTAATCACCGAAAATAGAACATGTTGGAATGTTTCAAATATATTATTAGACGGATGATATTTTAACTTTTTAAAAGCTTATTTGTTTTTCGTTGTTTCATTTGGAAAGTTCCCTAAAATAGAAGTCAATTTTCAACCTAATCTTTTCGATAAAACTTTCCGTTATTGATGTAAGCATTTTAAGACTTTATTTAAAAGTATACGAATGTTTTTCACAGAAAAGTTAATATGCTTTTGTTCGCATTCATTTATTCTTAGCTTATGTTTAAAAAGAAATCTGCAGTAAAAAAAAAAGAGCTTATTTCTTAATATAGGCCACCATGGAGCAACACGAGATAACAATAGCCTTGAAAAATATTCTTATTCCGCAAAGGAAACTGTATGTTAGATGACTTATCGATATACAGAGAATGCACTAGGAATAATATAAAAGAAATATTTCAAGTTTATAGATGTGTATGTATATATATATATTTGTACACATACATACATACATACATACATACATACATATGTATACGCACACACAATATATGCATATATATGTATATATGTATGAATGTGTGGAGGGTGCGTGTGCGTGCAGAACTGAATATAAAATTCAATGCATAAAACACCAAGAGCTGTTTTTCAGAGGCAACAGGAACTTTGGAATGCCTACCAAGTTTCACTTTTCAGACTATATTGCAAGATACATACTGATAATATATAAGCATGTTGTAGGAACGACGAAGGGACAAATAAAATGTAATAGATGAAGGAGCACTGACGATAAAAAATAATACAAAAACCCAATAGAAATGGCCGAAATGAACTTATATTTCATATACTTCCTCCTCCTTTTCCATATATGTTAAACGTAAGGAGATACGGGACATGTAAAAGGTGAAAGTTGGGTGAAACGTTTCGGGTATATTATGAGAAGCTTTATATCCATGTGATTGGATGGAACAATATTCTCATAGTTTATGAATTTAAGAAAAAAGACACTGATTTTCATAAATGATTTTACATTCGTTATTAACGGTTATTTTGGGGAAGAACTGATTGATATCTTAAGATTATCGTTGAGTTGTTTTACCATAACGACTATAAAAAAACAGTTTTATTTTTAGAATAATAATTTAAGAAGAAAAGAAATGCAGGCGTCGGTGTGGGGTAAGAAGTTTGTTTTCCAAACACATGATTTTGGGTTCAGTTTTATTGTTGCGGCACCTTAGACAAGTGTTTTCTACTATAGTCTCGAGCCGACCAAAACTTTGTGAGTGGATTCGGTAGACGGAAACTGAAAGGAGCCCACTGTGTGTGTGTGTGTGTGTATGTGTGTGTGTGTGTGTGTGTGTGTGTGTGTGTGTGTGTGTGTGTGTGTGTGTGTGTGTGTGTGTGTGTGTGCGTGCGTGCGTGCATGTGTGTATGTGTGTGTCTTTGTATCAATGTTTGTTTCCTAACCACCACCACTTGACAACTGGTGTTGTTTATTTAATTCCCCGTAACTTGGCGGTTCGGCAAAAGAGCTGATAAAATAAGTACCAGGCTTTAAAAAATTTTTTAAAAAAACAGTACTGGGATCGATTCATTGGATTAAAATTCTTCAAGGCTGCTCCCCCAGTATGGCACCAATCTAACGACTGAGGCAAATAAGAGAAAGATTATAGAAGAAAAAGATGTAAAAATTTCAATGAATTATTAAGTTAAATTTGCTTCTTTTTCTCCTTGTCAAAATAGACATTTAGAAAATTTGAATAATACATTTTTAATTTAAATAAAATTAAATATGTAGCCTGAAAAAAGATAATGTTTTATATAAGTAATAACATTGAGCTGTGCTTTGAGAATAAAAGTATTTTGCAATGTTTGTCAGTACTATCTAACTTCTCTACGTTGAGGATGGCAGAGCACCAGGAGAGTTTCTGGTCTTCGAATTTGTGTATCACGTTAGAAATAAATGCATTTCAAATTTTAGAAATTTAGTGTATGGGAAATTTGCTCGTTAGTAAATTAGTTGTTGCAATTATACAGTTCAGCTTTAATATTCGTTATAATTGTTTTTGTACCACTCCGTTTCTGATACATTATATGTGAAAAGTTCCGTGTGAAAGACTACACAACATGTGTGGTTGAATATACCGGAGAGGCACCTCATTAGACAAGCATTAACTCGTGACTCTCTGCACGGTATGTGAAATATACAGTTGGCGTTCCTTATATAGAGACAAATCAGAACAATTTCTATTATTATTATTCAGTAGTTTTATTTTTATAACGTGCTTTCACTTCACTACCGAGCGCAGCTCTGTGCGCCTTGGGTATGTGCTGTGGTTTACTGTGGTGCTCTTATGTTTACTGTATTGAAAGTGTTTTGCGTAGAATGTGTGCAGTGCCCAGTAGTGCAATTTTCTGTATGTTATATATATTTGTAAGTCCTGGTGTTTTTGTTATGTATTTGTCTGAATATTTTTTTATTATACCTAAGGCACCTACTATGATAGGAATTGTTTCTGTTTTTAGATTCCACATTCGAGTTATCTCTATTTC
>NC_068981.1:135901924-135906949 GCF_001194135.2 Octopus bimaculoides | reverse complement strand
ATTATTATTATTATTATTATTATTATTATTATTATTATTATTATTATTATTATTACCATTATTATTAAGGCGACGAGCTAGCAGAATCGTTAACACGCTAGACGAAATGCTTAGCGGTATTTCGCCCGTCGCTACGTTCTGAGTTCAAATTACGTCAAAGTCGACTTTGCTTTTCATCCTTTCGGGGTCAATAAATTAAGTACCAGTAAAACACTGAGGTCGATGTAATCGACTAGTCCTCCCCCACTAAAAATGTCAGGTCTTGTGCCTTTAGTAGAAAGGATTATTATTATTATTATTATTATTAATAATAATAATAATAAAACCAATAATAATAATAAAAACAACAATTATGATAATAACAACAACCATAAAGCTATTAAAAATGATACAACTAATACAATGACAACGATGACGATGACGATGACAACGATGACGACAATGATGATGGTTATGATGATGATGATGACAGCAGTACTAGTAATGATGAGAAAAAGAAACGAAATTCTAGGGTGATAATACGGTAAGCTGCCATATAAGGGTGTTTAGCACGAATAGGCACAGAGTCAAAAGTTACAGGCATATACCGGAGTGGCACCTCATTAGACAAGCATTAACTCGTGACTCTCTGCACGGTATGTGAAATATACAGTTGGCGTTCCTTATATAGAGACAAATCAGAACACTTTCTATTATTATTATTATTATTATTATTATTATTATTATTATTATTATTATTATTATTATTATTATTATCATTATTATTATTATTATTATTATTATTATTATTATTATTATTATTATTATTATTATTATTATTATTATTATTATTATTATTATTATTATTATTATTATTATTATTATTATTATTATTATTATTATTATTATTATTATTATTATAATTTGTAGAGCAAGCCATTGAGAGATGTGATGATAATTATAAAATTGACGTAGACGATTTAGTTGTCTGATATGTATTTTAATGGAGCGTGAGAAAGTAGAGTGACACAGGATAGTCAGAAAATTAAACGGCATCGGTGATCCTTGACCCCTTATATTGAAATCCTGATATACACTGGTCGATGAAAAGCGGGGGAAAGAAGAAAATGAAAAGAAGATAAAAAGGTAAAAGTGCAAATATGAAAAAGGAAAAATCCCACAGAGTTCCTTGGAATGAGCGAATCCATAAATAAAATAAATTATTATTTTAACATGTTACATTATTATATGGTTATTTTATAAATGTGTCCACTCATCCAAGAACCCAAGTATGTGCAGATCTACATCCTTGGCTGAAACATATGGGACTTTAAAAAATGGATATTCGCATACGGAATTTTTTAGTCTGGAATAAGAACCGCTTTTACCAACATGGATAGCGGGAGTGAGCGCGATCTACTCTCACTTGAAGCGTCTGAAATCATAACTAACAGGAATAATTTAGATAAACGAAATCTTAATTACTTCCCCGCACAAATACAATAGTACTTTTGGTAAAGTTTTCTAAGCCCAGATCTTTTTCTTAGTGTAACTTACATTCTAATATCTTAAAATTCAGTATCGGTCCTTGACATTGAGACTCCTTCACAACAGCCCACAGCTTATTAAAATTAAATTAGTATTAGTAACGATTTATGATGAATGAGGTGTATGCCTGTACGCCACCAGTTGGACCTTCCATCTGCTAATAATCATTTTAATCCTTTATATCCTATATTTTCTATCATTACACTCTATATGCCACGTTCTTATTCCTCGTATGCGCATATTTTCAATCCGACACTTCTGGGCTGCTCCTATCATACTACGATTGGAGAGCTTTCTGATATTTTTCTTATTTTTTTCTTGTTTTCTAATATTTTGTATATTTTGATATTTTTTATTATTCTTTAATATTTTTTTATTTGCATCTCTTTTAACTCTACTCTCTCAGAAATATTTTTTTAAAAGACAGGGAAGCTTAGTGTAACTATATTGTTGGCCAAATCATATTTAATTTAGTATCTAGACATATCAAGCATAGAAAAATAGAATTCTTGATGATGGTTTGTTGATTCTCTCCAAAACTGCAACACAGCAAAGCTCATTCCATTTTCATCTTTGATCCGTTGCTTCATATTTACTCAGCAGGCTGAGTAAAATGCTTATAGTGTGTTTTGAATGCCTTACAATTTAGGAAATGAGAGGCAACCCAGAAAAACAGTATAATGCCTATTTTTGTTTGGCCAGAGTACGTGAAGATACAGTCAACTAATACTGAAATAAATAGGGAAGCTTATGTCAGCAGCCATCTTGATTATAGATGTATACAAAACAGCTTAGAAAACCTGACACATCTGAAACTTTCCTCCCAATTCCATAGCCTTACAAGGTTTAAATGCTATTCTTTATATGAAAGCACATGCATTACAACCTTACTCGATTGATGAAAATGGAAAAACTGCCTGAGAAAGATATATATATCAAACAGTTCTCCAACTCCCATAACTCTTCAAAGTTTGCATGCTATTTTCCGAAGAAAATCCCTGCTTTATAACATTTCACAGCAATACTTTATCTTAAGAATCTATACCAAATACTTCTCTGTTTTAAGAAGGAAATCAGGAAAGCGCTTCTGGCATTATACTGCATGATTCACTATCCCTCTTTATTATTAACCTATTTATTACTTTGCAGTCGTGTTCTCTGGGGTTTTTTTCACTGTAATAAAGTAACTAGTTCGTTATGTCGTCGAGGCTTTGTGAGATATTAAGTTGACTTTTACCTTGTAGATGCAACTTCCATTGGTTTATTTTTCCTATGACACCAAAAAATGTATAATTTTGCATCACCCACATTTGGGTGCTTAGTTGCTTATAGTCACTAAGCACCCAAAATGGTGCTGCTGTGAGAAACAAAACTGATATCGTATTTAGAATCATCGCCATAAAATTAGCCTAAAAACCTTTAAAAATCAAAGGCGTTGCAGACCAATGTAATGGATATCTTTCATCTATTTAAAATAAAGTTAACTGTGTATGATGCAAATAACAAGAGCGTTGAGCATTTTAAGAGAAAATTTTAATTTTGTTCCTATTTTTATAATTTAGAAAATAGCCTCTAAAAATAAATCAGAAATATGATAAAAATTTGTATAATTACTATACTAGAAAACACGAAAAAATAGTTTCTTTGGTCGCTATCTTAAACCATTCTCTTTACGTCCATCCAAATTATGCTCGAAAATGTACACATAACTTTAACAAGAACTGAAAAATATATGAGATTAAATCTGAACTATGGCTGGTTTTATTATTTCGATTTAAAGAACCAAAGGACCTTAGATCAATTTAAAGAGATGTTTTAAATATTCCGCTAGCTATATTATTGAACAGATAACAATTATGTTTTGATTGAAATAGTTTATGGTTTGTTGTGTTAGGATCGACGCTAAGCGATCCTAACACTACGCAATTTAATAAAACGTATATCAGCAAAAATTGGGTCTATAGGGTTCGACGTATAAATAACAGTTCATAAACGATATTACACAATGTGTTTATTAGAAAATGTATGTATTACTGTATAGGTGCATAAACCCGGGTAGTAAAAAGCCATCTAGAATCCAATATGATAGGTAGATTATTGATTACCTCTTGATAATCGTGCACGGAATCGTGATAACTTGTACAAATTATACAAGGAAACTAAAAAAGCGCATGTGATTTTTTTTTTTTTTTTAAATATCTTATACATGATGATTTCCGATTAAGAAAATGTGTGTATATAATACCAATTATTACCAAAATAAATTAGATGTATTGTAGTTGTACTATCAAATTAAGAAGGAGAAAATTTTGTTGGGAATATTGATATTAAAGTAAGATCCGGACAGACCACAGATGTTACATAGAAAAATAAATGACGTAGCCACAGAAAAATCTATTTTAAAAGGAAATAGTTAAAAGAATAATTAAAGAAAAGTTAATGAATTATGTTAAGGGGATAGTCGTCGTCGTCATTGTCGTCGTTATCGTCTTCGTTGTCGTCGTCTTCGCCGTCGTCTTCGCCGTCGTCGTCGTCGACGACGTCGTGGCGACGGCTACTATGATGGTGAAGGTCCCTCCAATTTCCGACTATTTCTTTCTTCGTTTGTGCTTTTTCATTTGTGTCGGTACCTCTGATGACTGGAAAAATCAGTTTTCGCATGGAACAATTGTCAACCGAGGTGACGTCTGATTGACTGTAAAGACCTTGGTTGGAGTTGGCTGGTCTTTCGTCGTAGCCGTTTATCTCCTTTATTTCTTCGGCGATGTTCTAAAAAATGTTCTACGCCAATGTTAGTCTGCTTTTCGCGTGTTGCACCCTGGATTTAAGGTCGAGGTATGTGCTCTTCATCGTAAGTTCCTGTTAGTTTTTGAAACATCGCATAAGGTAGCCGTTGTGATCTTTTACTGATGCTGAGTTCGCTGTAGAAAATTTGACATGGCAGCGTGATACTATTCATGCGACAGACATGACCTGTCCAGCTTAGGCGATGTTTGATGGTGGCCTCAATGCTGTTGACTTCGGCTCGTTCAATGATTACAAGGTTATTGACATAGTCCTTTCATTTGTTGTACATAAATGATTGCATTTTTTGTTGATGAAACTTAGGGAAAACTCTGGAACGATAAATAGAAATATATTATAAAGTAAGTGCTTAAGATTTTTGATATGAATTATTTATAAATTGTTTACGAGCATACCTAAGACGAATAAGTGAACTAATCTTGTCGGAAAAAATATCTGCAACATGCTGGCTGATTGCGTTACCAATTGCAGCGAGTTCGAACTAACAACCATTTGGTTGCTGCAAATTAAACTTCTCAAGCACAAATCTATGCCTACGCCTATACGTAACACACACGCGCACACACATACACACACACATATCCACTATATATTGAGAAAGAAAAAGAGAAAGAGTGGCACACGCAAACATATTTTATGTGTGTATACACACACACACACACACACACACACACACACACATATATATATATA
>NC_068981.1:135893631-135901914 GCF_001194135.2 Octopus bimaculoides | reverse complement strand
ACACACACACACACACACACATATATATATATATAAACATATACACACAAACATTAGGGTGCGATGTGAGAAATTAATGTATCTCGGGTTACTGAACATAAGCTGCCGACACTTAATCTGATAAGCCACCTTCCAAATGACGTCATCAACAGCGGCACTCAGCTACTATTCTCTACCGCCCAGGTATAATATCGATCATTTCCTTGATCACTTTATCACCAGAAGCAAAAGATCCTTGAACAGCAGTCATCAATAATTGATTGGTCCAGCAGTGCTTCTTTTGCTGGCACACTATCAGTACAGCTATTTGAACTCCTGCAAATCATTTACAATTCGCTCTTGTACGGAACTATTTGCTTGCATCATATTGGTTTCTCACGTCACAAACATATTCTCTGTCACCTTTCTCGTCTCTCCCACCCGTTTTCTCTCTCTCTCTCTCTCTCTCTCTCTCTCTTTCTCTCTCTCCCTCTCTCTCTCTCACTCTTTCTTTCTCACACACGTACACACACTTTCTACCTTGAAAGTTCATCGTAGTTATTATATCCAGTCACTTGAAATCAGTCGCTTTGAAATCACATCCAACTCAATAAACCCTTAGCTACGCACTGTTTGACCTTCATATTTGATTCAATCTCAGACTATTAACAATGAATACTAAAATACGTGTTAATAATGGCTAGCTGTTTTGCAATTAGTTTAAGAGAACTAAATCTTTCATTCTATTATGTAAATTTTGTAATTGTTCGCTTTATGTCAGTTCGTTATATTTTCATTGAAGAAATTAAAGAGAAAAATTTTCCCACTTTTATAAGATGCTTCACATCTTATAAATCGATTTTCTAAATACACACAGGAATTATAAAATTACATTGCTCTAAGGTAGAAACCGATGCATTGCACACTGTATATATAACAGTGATGGTGAAAGCAGCTTCGTTTATCTTCGAAAGTGAATTAGATCTACAGGATTCAGTTAACCCTTTACCTATCCAAAGCATTTTCATAGATTTGTCCTAAACATCCATGCTCATTTTCAAACTCTTAGTTAGACCATCTGAGTAATAGAAACCTTTTCTTTCATAATTCCCAAGTTATTCTGATGGTTGAAAAAAAATTAGGGATGAATACTATATATAATGCGAGGACGCCAGGGAAATATGTCCGGAGCAGAGCTAGATTATAACCCATAAAGGCCCCGTGCACTTAAAAGATTTGGTACCCCACCACCCATATATATGTAATTTAAAATATAAAATATAAACTCTTTTACTCTTTTACTTGTTTCAGTCATTTGACTGTGACCATGCTGGAGCACCGCCTTTAGTCGAGCAAATCGACCCCAACTTATTCTTTGTAAGCTTAGTACTTATTCTATCGGTCTGTTTGCCGAACCGCTAAGTTACTGGGACGTAAACACACGACTATCAGTTTCAAACGATGTTGGGGAGACAAACACAGACACACAAACATATACACACACACATATACATATCTATACATATATACGACGGGCTTCTTTCAGTTTCCTATTTCTTTACTGCCCACAAAGGGCTACACACAAGGGGACAAACAAGGACAGGCAAACGGATTAAGTCGATTATATCGACCCCAGTGCGTAACTGGTACTTATATAATCGACTCCGAAAAGATGAAAAGGGTAGTAAATATAATTCATTACTCGATTTACTATAATCTTCTGACTCTGGGGTGTCTTTAACAGATTCTACTCTGCTACAGGTATTCGGAGCAGATATCTGGTTTGAGGATATGTCGGTGCTTTGTTTTCTAATATTTATATTACAGCCTCGAGTCTTAAAATTGATAAGGCGTTTCCGTGGCATATAAGTGACCTGGATCAAAACATTCCCTTTGAACACGATGCTATCCCGCCGCAGGGTTACTCATTTACACTTGAGTGGACTGGAGCAACGTGATATGAAGTGTTTTGATCAAGAACACAATGCACAGCCGGTCTGGGAATCGAAATCATGATCTTGCGATCCTGAGAGCAACACCATAACCACTAGGCCACGCGCCTTCACGTTTCCTATTATAGTAACTCAGGGCCCGAGAACAGGGGATGCAGGTGGGGGGTGTTTGCACCCACTAAAAGATTTGTGGAGTGCAAAATCAAAATTTGCACCCCCTACTTACTTTTTTCAGGTATAGAAAACAGTGAGTAAAAAGTGACCTGTAAAAAAGTACTTGAATTAAGTTTCTTCTCAAAGGACATAAATAAATCAATAAATAAGCATGACCTTATTTGTAAAAATTTGGGACTTCGATTTGCACCCACTAAACAAATTTCGTTTCCGAGCCCTACAAGTCTTATTGTCCGCCGCATACCAATCTCATAGTTACTACGTAGGTAATGTGCGCTTCCCTTACTTCTTAAGCATACATTTAAAGTTGGTTGCTCTTATATTTTCCATTATTTCACAACCTGACATAGTTATTGATGGTGTAGCTCTTGGACTGGGGACTATTTTAACATGAATGTAGAAGTAACAAAATGCCATTTAGTGTATCGAAGTCAAACCAAACCATTGAGCTTGGCATTTCAGCCTACGGGAACAGTGAGTGACACTGTTTCTCCCAGTGGAGAGCTACGAATGGCATCTATTTGCAGATGGAACCAAGGAGCTTAGCTGGTTGCTCGATCTGCTAGAAATAACAGCTAAATCTGCCTTTAATGATGCAATTTTAAAGGAACAAAAAAGCAGAATGTGATGGTTACAACAGGAAAAGCTGAGGGAAAATCTTGTAGTTCTCGCCTGACTTCAATCGAATGAACAACAACATAAATTTATAAATGGTTGAACAATGCCAGCAAGAGTTACGTGCCTTGATTAAAAACGGATATTATAACGCCAGGACCTACTGCGTATCTCATCAATGAATTAGAAAGGGAAATAAATTGATCCCAGTTGCACTATGTGTCTGGAATTGATTAATTATGTTGCAACAATTAGTGGAAATGTCTAATAGTTTAATCCTACTTTAAGAGATATAACGCAATTGAAATAACGAAAACAAACCACGTTCGTATTATGTTTGACTATGCCCATTACTGCTGTACAACCCATTTTGTTACAACCCATTTTGTTCGAACCTATTTATTCTCTCTCTCTCTCTCTCTCTCTCTCTCTCTCTCTTTCTCTCTCTCTCTTTCTCTTTATGTGCGTATGTGTCTATACACCTATCTATCTAAATGTGTGTGTGTGTGTGTGTGTGTGTGTGTGTGTGTGTGTGTGTGTGTGTGTGTGTGTGTGTGTACATACATATATACGTGGTCTGATTAATAAGTATCAGGACTGTTATCATAGTCACGAAGGCATGCAGAGTAAAGCCACTTAACACAGATTGACCTTGAACTCTGTTGTGCATGTGCACTAAGTTTCATTGTTCTAGCACACTTCTGCTGTGTACAGCAGTGCTTGGAAGAAAGGTGTGTAGCGTGTGATCTTTGCATTGACCATGACAGAGAAAGCTGAGCGGGGAATCTGCATCAAATTTTGCCAAAAGCTTGGCGCTGCCTGCTCAGAGGCCTCCGCAAAGTTTTCAGAAAGCTTTCATCGTTCTCGATACAATCAAGGAGATCTAGTGAAACTGAAACCCCAGTGTCTTTTTGGTCAGCTGCAAGCAGTTTTGGCCCAAAACTTCACAGACACTTGCTCTTTGTAAACCTACTACTTATCCTATCGGTCTCTTTTGTCGTAAACACATCAATATCGGTTGTCAAGCGATGGTGGGGGAACAAATACTGACACACAAACATACACACACTCACACACTCACACACATACATATATCTATCTATATATATATGTATATATATTTTCCCCCTCGTATTTCCTCTTTTTCTTTTTTCCTCTCGTTGCTCACCATTCTTCTACTTCCTCCCTCTAATTTCACCAATTACAGTCGTACATCTAACTCAGTACACACGTGGAAAAACTATGTATGTATGTATGTATGTATGTACAGTTTCTAAATATTCATTCTGTGACTTTGTTCTTGTGGCGGATAAAATCATGTGTAAAGATAAAGCTGAAATCAGTTATAAACTCAGAAATTGTAGGACCTGGGTGTTATTTCACTGCGACTTTCCAACGTTTTCATATATAGTTTTGTAGACCGAACATTTGAATTAAAGTGAGAGAAATGACAACACTAAGATTCTCGGGACACGCAACCTACAATAATCTTGTAGTTAGTACAGAGTGTGCACAATATGGCTGAAGATAAATATTCAAGAAAGCGTTCTACATCGATGTTTTTCAACTCAATATATCACGTACGTGAACTCTACCGCTTATGACCTATTTGTTTTATATAACACTACTTATTATTACAAAGGAGTAATCCCAATGATCCTATAGATTAATTGCATTTATGGATGGATTGATTTCTTCTTTTCTTTCTGTAAGAAAGCGGATTTATCTAAGTAGATAGAATAGCAGATAAACAATCTAGTTCTTGACATAGCGTTATGTCTACGCTGAAGACACTTGACGCCCATATCGGTCAGCCAATGTGGCTGTAGATAAATACGCCAGGATAAGAACGACTCGTTGCTCCAATAAGCATGAACTGAACTTTTATGATTTCACGAATAATTCAATTCCCTCCGTAGGAAATTCCGCCCGCGATGAACGCAAATACTGAAGAGACATTCCTGGACATAGTCATAGCTTCAATTTTTAGTTTGAGTTTTTGGACCTTTCCCTATATTTTGTTGGAAGATAATGGTTTATGATTTATGTCCACAGCCAACAGTTTTGTGGGAAGGTTGTTTGTCAATGCTTTCGACTCCAGTACTTAATTGATATTTTATTTTAAGTTCGGAGGGATGAGAGGCAAAGTCGACCTCGGCGTGATTTGAACTCAGAACATAAAGAATCAGAACAGAATCAGATACCGTAAACATAATGAATCAGATACCGGAAAGGATTTTTTTCGATGCTCTAACGACACTGGCAACTCACCATCTCTCCGTAGGACTATTATGATTTAAAATTATGGCCCACCAGAGAGAGTATGATCACAAGGGCATAGTTAATTAAAGGCCTCAGATGAGCACATCAGTATATTCGATTAAATCGATCACAATACTTGCTAATACTTTATTTTTATCGATTTTAAATAGATGAAAACTCATCTTAGATTTGAAATCAGAACGTAAACATCAGCAACTAAGTACTGTAAGTTTTTTGTTTTTTTTTTCTGGCGCTCTAACGATTTTCATATTAAGTAAGAAGATAATATTTATGTAGGCATCCACTAATTAGATCAGTACATTTTAGTTCATCCGTTATACGATGAAACTTTGGCTTCTTTCAGATATTTTTAGTCCCGTTGAACGTTTATTTGAACTTTTAATGGTGATGCTTGCCAGAGCAAAATTTATCAGTTTGATAGATATCCAAGTAATTTTGTCGAAATGAATCTGGACACATTTTCACACAGCCATCAGTTACAACCAGCTACACAGAAAGCAACAACATTGAACATATAAGAAATGAAAATGTAGAATATTCTAGCAATTTATCACGTGAACGGATGGTATATTTTCGTTATCGGTGGAATAACAGATATTTCTTTGGTTAGCTATTTCTAACATAAATGCAAGGATAATACAAATATAGAAATAACACAAAATGGCATGTTGAAACTGTTCATTATGTTAGACGTGGCATGAATTCACTTTCTTTTTAATAGAAACTTCGGAAAAACGAAAAACCCAAAGGAATTGCATTGTTTCAGCTTATATTTGACCAGGATAAAACAAAATAAAAATGATAAAACAGAAAGCAAAATGTATAATTTAATGACAAGCTGGGAATATTTTGTAAAGGAATATATTTAAGAAGATTTCAACAGAAAAATAATGAAACTATACTGGTAGGTTTTTGGCTGATATACAAGGGATTTACTGAAAAAGCAAATATATTGGATTTCTGTTGGAAGTATAAATAGTTCTTATTTCAAACTCGTGGACTATATTATATTAATATATTGAGAGAACATAATAGAGAAGGCGATAATCGTTATGATAATTTATACATATTTACTGTATGAAACATTATAAAGCTAATAAAAGATTATTATCACTGGGATGGTTTTAATTTTTTCAGCAAACGTGGGAGACAACTTCATACAAGTTCCAGTTTCGTTACGTCATCAGCGAAGCATAGAATTCACTGTACATCCCGAAGTTGTGACGGGAGAATCGCTAAGTCAATGCGCAAGAATGTAAGCGGTTGGCGTAGAAAACAAAACTTCTTTAGACAATACATGTATTCAGAGATGCCACCCACATGAAAAACAACAGTTAAGTTTGTGTTAACGTATTTAATGTAAGTTACATTAAGAAAGGCAGTTAGAAAAACCTTCCGTTCAAGAAAATACACAAAATTGATAAATGATCAATGTTCGAAAAACTTTGTAGATGTTTCGATCTCATTCTGACTTCACTATCGAATCATTGCCTTCATCATCCTTGCTATGTTCCTATGGTAACATAGGGGGGCATCTATAATCTGTATAAATCTATAAATGATTAATTTTCTTGTAAACCCATCTTTTTTGTAATTTTTTTCAAAATACAACTCCAAACCATCTTTTAGTTCATTTATTTCTTCAACTTTATTTCAAACACCGAAACCGAAAAACTTCCATGTCACTTCATCCTAGGCGTTTTCTCATCTATCTCATTAACTATCAACTACACTGAACTTTTCGTTTCCTATTCATTTACTTTTCTCCTTCTCCTTTCATACCAATTGATTCTGGCTTTCCTTGCGAAGATTAGTGGTCAAGCATGTTATGCTCGTTCTTAAAATAACTAATTCTCTGTAAGATTAATCGATGGTGCACCCAATAATTTCATACTAACACCTACCACCCAACATGTTGGGTCTAAACTGATCGATTTTATGTAACGGGTGAGACTTAGTTAGTGAAATGAATACAGATAGAAAAAGAAAGAATCGCCATAGAAGTTGAAATAAATGAGAACGTAAATTAAAGGATAAATAGTATTTAAGAGAATTCTTTTTAAGGACATGAAATAAAACGTACGAGTGTAGATTTAGAATACAAGATATCTGTACAGAAATTGGATGGCTGAAAGCGTGGAAGGATAGGCATGCGGTGGCGAATGCTGTATAAATGTACACTGAGGCTGACATCATCACTTCTCGACGGTGAGCACCTGCGGTCGCCGTTTGTTGGAATCACTTTCCACAGCACGTCTTTATGATAGAACTGCAGCCCTGGATCAAGCGCAGCCTGAGATAGACCCTAGAGTAATCAGATGCTCATAGTCTTCTAGTAGTCGGGCAATGCGGTCGCTGTAAGCTTCTTCGTGGTGTTCTATATAGGATTAGTGGCGGGTAAGAGCGACGATGTCCTCGGGGAATTTATAGACGTTGATAAGAATCAGTTGTCTGGTCTATACCAGAGGGCTTTCCAGTTCAGGGCTTATGGAAAATTTCTAGAAATCCCTGGCCTGGCAGGGCTGCCGAGGGGACGTTGTCGGTTAAGGAAAGATAAAATCTGTATGCATGGTAGCGCCGTCAGCCAGTCCTGCTTGAAATGCCACGAAACTGTACAGTAGCGAACATTGCTAACTTGTGGAGTTATGTCGAACAGCTGCAGTTAGGTGTGGGACGGATCCGACTAGCGTCTGCTTCCATTCTGAAAGCTGCTTCGCCGCCTCTTTTTTGATCGAGAAGGGCAGAGAGTTTTTTCCGCTACCTAGGGGCGATGGCGAAAGAGGTTGTATGGTGGACGAGGCAAAAAGGACTGAAAACAAACGCTTTCCTTTTCGGCCAAACCCTCATAGACATTTTAAGTTCCATTTGCAAAGGAAGGTGAATATTGAGAGGGAGGTATAGCCCCTACCTCAATACATGAAGGGTGGGAGAATGTGGTGAGGATGGTGCGAGTGTTTTGGCCTACTCTAAGCTGGCGCCTGCAAAATGGAGAGGTACTCAATGTGATCCAGGATTAGTGAGGTTCCTTGCATATCTATGGTAGTACTCTCTCTTATTGGGGAATTTTGATACAATTTTTTTAATTAATTCTTATTGATTTTATTGTTGACACATGTTAATGTAAATCTCTAATGTCGTTTGTATTGCTCTAAATTACTACTACTACTACTACTACTACTACTACTACTACTACTACTACTACTACTACTACTACTACTACTTCTACTACTACCACCACCACCACTACTACAACAACATTAATAATAATAATAATAATAAT
>NC_068981.1:135885838-135890263 GCF_001194135.2 Octopus bimaculoides | reverse complement strand
ACCGTTGAGATTTTTGCGGATGCATAGTACAGGTGGTTGAGATCTGTAATATCAACATCATTAGCTGAAATTATATCCTTAAGTGCAAGGCGGATTTTACCAATTATTTTCAGGTTTTGGTTAGAATTGCGAATTTTGGGGAGAGTGTCGCGTTCATTCATACTGGTTTCTTTAATTTTCAGCCATTCAATCATGATTTGATTTTTTAGATCATGTAGTTCTGTTGCGTCGATTTTTGTATGACTTTCTTCATCTATTTGATTTTCACCTGACTTAGTGTTTATGGTTGGTTCAGAGAGTATTTCACTTTGCCTATCAGTTACCTTAACTTTTTCAATCATTATTACACTTTGCCTATCAGTTACCTTAACTCTTTCAATCATTATTATTATTATTATTATTATTATTATTATTATTATTATTATTATTATTATTATTATTATGCGAAAGGGCAGCGTATGCCATCAAAGTGAGAATGGAGTACAAATATACGAAGCTCAATATACCCATCATGACTACTCGTCTGATAAGGGTACACCAGGCACATGCATCACAACTCTAAGTGCGCGACATGGTATCTCACTTCAAGATAAACGGCACATGTCTTTGCAGGTGGGGCTCAGAATGTTCTTCAGGTTGAGTAGCCCATCCCGCTCAAAATGTCCCTGAATAAGGGTTGTTTAAGGATGATGAACAAAATACCCATGTTTCCTGAAGTGAATAATTCAAACCTCAAAGAATTTCTCTCAACACATGACTATGATGCTCCCCCACTACTTTTTCTCATGATCAGAGATGCACACATTGTCGGCCACTATAGGACATACTCAACTGGTTAAGGTCAACCAACTAAAAAGCAAATCTATGGTATTGAGCAGAATATTTGCTGTAACCCACCTTTTACACCAAGGTGAAACAATGTAAATGATAACACTTCCAATCGGTTAAGATCAAAAGCCATGAGAGTCACTACCTGGTACTACATTACTACTACTACTACTACTACTACTACTACTACTACTACTACTACTACTACTACTACTACTAAAGCGGCGAGCTGACAGAATCATTAGCACTCTGGGAAAGATGCGTAGCGGCATTTCGTCCGTCTTCACGTTTTGAGTTCAAATTCCGTCGAGGTCGACTTTGCCTTTCATCCTTTCGAGGCTGATTGAATAAGTACCAGTTACGGACTGGGATCGATGTAATCGACTTAATCCCTTCCCTTCTTTTCTGCTTCCAGTAGAAAGGATTATTATTATCTTTTTATTTTTGTTGTTCTTGTTGTTGCTGTTGTTCTTGTTGTTATTGTTGTTGTTGTTGCTGTTGTTCATTTTACTGCAACAATACATGCTTCTCATCTTTCACTTTCAGATTTACAACTGCTGAGTTTTCCCGACACTTTTCAAACTGATGACTTATTGTATTTTTCAAACATTTCCAACAGAAATATTCGAACAAACTTGTTGAAATCTTTCCACTTAAAAGGTAGTAATACTGTTATTTTTCTTTTGTGTATGTGTGTTTATGTACGCGCATGTGTTTCATTCACACATTTCTATCTTGAGAAGTAGAAATATTGTTTGAGAAGAAATATTGCTTGAGAAGAAGAAATATTTATGTGAATTCTGCTTCGAGCAGCAGTTTTAAGATGGCCACAGGTAGTTGCCACCTTCCTTCTACGTAGGAGGAGAATATTTTTAATGTCTTGATTTAATGTTAACTACGATTCTGAACATTTTGACAATAACACATAAATTAAACACAGATAACAACAACACAAAATATAGAAAGATGCATTGTACGTGTGTACCAATACGTCTTGCAACAACAAAGACAAGAGTAGCGTTGTCCAGTAAAATATAATAAAAGAATGGCAACGTGACAAAAATACAGAATCTTTGAGCGAAAACCTGTTTTCAAATTCTTTGGTTTTATGCGTATGATAAGACCTAAATTTAATACAAGAAAATTATTTTTAAAAAGTGATTATACGTCATAAAAGAAAAGGCAGTACATTTGCAAGAATTATAAAATACATATGTATGAAATAAAAATAAATACAGGATGAGTGCTCTTCTCTCCATGAATAAGATGCAGCAACGACAGTAGGATCGCCCGAGGAACATAAATTTGCGTTTTTATAGATAATAAAAAAAAGCGTTTTATTAATGGGTGATGCCAATAAAAATTAATCCTTTGTTGTGGCATTCATATAGGATTTGGAGATGTTCAATGCAAGCATGGATAAATTCAAAGACTGATGGAGGGAAGTAAACGTATATTTTGAAATTATAGTCAAGCTACAGGAACATGGGGTCATTACGGCTACCGCCGCTATAAAGAACCTTGAAATATATCAATAAAAAATAGAAAGCAGGCGCGAGGAAGAAACACGTTTAAATGTTGTTTGATGCCAAAATTAACAACAATTTGTAGACAGGAATAGTTTGGATACAATTGTTGTGGCGCAGTGAACCTTCCCTGATGGCATTGATGGGAGAAGTAGTCAGCCAAGCTGATAACTTCCTTAGCAGCATTAGGTGAGGAGGTTGTCTTTGCTGCCTCTATCAATGATAAAGTGGCTAGGCACCAAATTTTACTCGACGCGCCTTATTCACACGCAAGAGATCCCTGCCCTAAAAATCTGACTCTCTATCAATGAGCTTGGTGTGGAGGTAGAATTTGAACTCAGAGTATAATAAGCCAGAAGAAATACCACAAGGCATTTTTCCCCATGTAAGCTAAAAAAATATGGTTGCTTCTTGTGGACAAACAGCTCCAGAGAATAATAGAATAGTTTCGTTCGTTCATCCAGCCATTCACAGTTGATAGAAAGACCAATGAGAAGCTAATGGCTTAGCTGACTACTTAAGTGTCAAACAAAAAAAGATTGTGTATTGTATTGTGTTGTTGGGGGAGGGAAATTAAGAGACTTCTCCACAGAACAGACTACCAATTAGACTTCTGCGCAGTAATTTTTTTTTATTGCATTATTGTGGAATTGAATGGGATGAAACCTCATTTCTATTTTTACTGAAGAATCTAATACCTGTAAGAAACCTGATTTCGGTTAACTACCTGTTTTCCTTCCTTCTCTAAACATCATCATACAAACACCGAGTTGTGTACTCTTCGATGAAGTCTAGTTAAGCTGAAATTTCTTCGTTCTCACCACTTGACTTTCAAGGTTAGCAGCAGTCGACATAATCTATATCGTCTGAAAATTTCTATCAACTTATCTTATTTACCTTATCCCAAGTTGATTGTGGCTTTTCAATCACAAGTTCCACTAGATGGAGTTTTGCATGAATAATTTCACCGTATTTGGTCCGACACTTTGCCATCTGAGTTCAGATCCTGCCGAAGTCAATTTTCCCTCTCATCCTTTTGGAGATTGATGGAAGAGTACCAATCCAGAGCGGTGGACTGGTAGAATTGTTAGAGGAACGAAGAAGATAACTTGTGCTTATTATCTGTTCTGGCTCTTTGCCTTCTATCAGCAGCACACCTACGATGACACTGGTGCCAAGTCATAGAGGCCTAAGCTAACCAACTTTCCTTTGGCTAAACACCGGTCGCATGGGGAGGAGAGAATTACCTGTATTGTTAACGCATTTTTTCCACAAAAACCTTACCCAAGCCTGCCCATACATGTGCAAAGTCATGGTCAACCTTAAACGACAGAGGCCATTTTATGAGCGTGTGTATGTCTGTCAGTTTGTGAGTGTGGGCGTGTAATCTCAGTTGAATGAAGTTTATCATCTCATTTATATTACAGATGCGAGGGCGGTGAACTGACCGAATCGATAGTAGGCCGGACAAAATGAATAATAGTATTTCCTCTGATTTCACGTTCTTAGTTCATATGCCGTTACGATCGACTTTGCCTTTCATAATTTGGAAGTCGTTAAAATGAATACCAGTTTGCCACTGGAGTTAACGTAATCGACGTACTCTTCCCTCAAAATTGCGAAACCCTACCATATTCATCATTAGTATGCAGAACTCTCGCCATAAGATATTTTCCTTCAGCCATATCTTTTATCTTTTATTTCTTACTTATTTCACTCATTAGACTGCGGTCATGCTGGGGCACCGCCTTGAAGAATTTTAGTCGAACAAATCGATCCCAGCACATTATTTTAAAGTCTGGTATTTATTCAATCGGCCTCTTTTGCCGAACCGCTAAGTTACAGGGACATAAACGCACCAACACAACTCGTCGAGCGGTGATGAAGGACACGCAAGGACACACACTCACATACATACATACACACATGTACACACACACACATATATATATACATATACATACATACATATATATATATATATATACATATATATAAATACATATGCATATATATATACCTATATATATATATCACACATACACACACATATATATATACTTATATATAT
>NC_068981.1:135881496-135885707 GCF_001194135.2 Octopus bimaculoides | reverse complement strand
ATATATATATATATATATATATATATATACACACACATACACTCACTCACACACACACACACACATACATATACGTTGGGATTCTTTCAGTTTCGCTCTACCAAATCACAACAGGGCACAACAAACATTTGCTTGCATTTGCTTGCATGGCTTCTACTATTGCCTCAGACCGGGGTTGTTGTAGAAGATTCTTGCCCAAGGTACCATGAAGTGGGGCTGAACCCAGAATCACATGGATGGGAAGCCTTACCACGTAGCCACGCATGCGCTTACATTGTTAGTATATTAGAATATTTTCATCGGCCATTCATTAACATATTTATTCTTCAGTTTCTTTCTCCTCTCTCCACCCACTTTACATTCTCTCACCTCTTTTCTTTATTTTTTATTATATGTTTCTTTTGTTTTGTATTTTTCTTCTCTGTTTATCTCAAATCCACGTTTCTATACCAATCTTGAAAAACTTCCTTATATAGAATTAATTATACAGAACAATTGGCCAATCAGTATTCGAGGTCTCTTTTTCTTTCTCTCTCTCTCTCTCTCTCTCTCTCTCTCTCTCTCTCTCTCTCTCCCACTCCCTCTCTCTCCCCGTCTCTCACACATTCTCCTTCCCTCTCTTATATTCTCTCGCACTCTTTCTCTCACGTATTCTTTCTTTCTCTCCCCTCTCTCTCATTTTCTCTCCTTCTCCCTCTCTCTTTCTCTCCTTCTCCCCTCTTTTTCGTCCGTCTCTTTCTCTCCTTCTCCTTCTCTCTTTTTGTCTGTCTCTTTCTCTTTCTATCTATCTACCTCTCACTCTCTCTCACTCTGTTTTCCCTTCTATGAATTATATATATATATTCTAACACTGAATTTCATTCTCTTTCTGTTTATCTCCACTTTTATCTTTCTTTCCTCCTTCCCTTCTCTCTCTCTCCGCATATGCAGACACCTATATCGTGGGTGTCTCTCTCTCCCTCCCCCCTCCTCCCATCTTTTTTAGTCTCTCACTCTCTTTCTCTCTCTCTCTCTCTCTCTTCCTCTCTCCATATATATATATATATATATATATATACACACACATACATACACATGCATACGTACGCTTAAAACATTATATGTTCATGTATACATATACACACATAAGTATACACACACACAAACACACATATATTTACATAAACACTCGTGTGTGCACGCACGCGCGTGTGTGTTATTCCTGTTTATCAGTCTTTTATCGGACTCTGTAAGTTTTACTTTTTACTGCCTGTCTAGTTTTTCTAGTCTCGTCTGTAAACCTCACGAGATTCCAATATTTTCTTTTCTGTTATATTTTTTTCTTTAATTGTCCTCTTTATTAATTCTGTTTTGATATTTTTATACTATTACTTTTTTCTATTCTATTCTTTTTCCATTTTTGTTTCTCCTCACCCGCCACGCATTATCACATTGTTACATTTTCTTCAAAGCCACTTGTTTACGAGCGTGACTCTCGTTCTTGGCATGGATTCTCAACGAAAACATATCAATGATCATCAATGTTGGCCTTAAAGTTTCTTTCAATGGAATCAATCTTACCATTTCCTGTCAACGCAAATGTCGCGGCATCGTGAGGTTTCGCACAAACAATTATTCAAATTAACAAGATGAAATACATCAACTAAGCAAAATCGCAAACCGAACACGAATGACTGAAAACGCTGTCTTTGTCGTTAAATTGAAATTAGAAGAAATGTATTAGGACTATAATTTCATTACAATCACAAGCAGATGTGTATACATATGTGTGCGTGTTAGTATGTATGTTATATGTATAAACACACACACACACACACACACACACACATACATATATATATATATATATATATATATATATATATATATATATTATAAGGCGGCGAGCTGGCAGAAACGTTAGCACGCCGGGCGAAATACTTAGCGGTATGTCGTCTGTCTTCATGTTCTGAGTTCAAATTCCGCCGAGGACGCCTTTTATCCTTTCGGGGTTGATAAATTAAGTACCATTTGCATACTGAGGTCAATCTAATCGACTGGCACCTTCCCTCAAAATTTCGGGCCTTGTGCCTAGTGTAGAAAAGCATATATATACATATATATATGTGTGTGTGTGTGTGTGTGTCATTCCATAAATAATGCAGTTTTTATCAATTGCATGAACTAAAAGTCGGAGGCAGGCGGGATAAACTACCTGCATGAACTTGCTTTAAAAACAGGTAGTAACTTTACCTTGTACTTATTGTAAGTGCAAGTTCTGAAGAGTGCAGTTCCATTTTATTTTTTCATGGGTATAATAGAAGTGAAGAGGAGCATATTCGACATACTTTACTCTATCAGTTCAATAAACGCAACAACGCAACAGAAAGTGCGAGTAATATTAATGCAGTATATAGGGATTGGATAATAAGCGTAAGCCAGCGTCAACGGTGGTTCCAGAAATTCCGGGCCGGAAACTGCAGCCTAGAAGACGAGCCTCGTCATGGAAGATCTGTAGAACTCGACGAAGACCTCCTGCAAACCTTTGGTGGAATAAACACGATGCCATCGCAACTGTTGACAAACTAGCACAGAAGCATGGATTTGGTCATTCAACCATTCATCGATACTTGCGTGCCATCGGAAAAGTCAGCAAATTGGGTCAATGGGCACTTCATGAACTTTTCCAGTGCGCAGAGAGTGAATGTGTGCTCTTCTTTGCTGCCACGTCGTACGAATGAACCTTTTTTTGGACCGAATAGTAAATGTCAAGCGCCGAAGTCAGTGGGTAGGGAAAGGAGAAACTCCAGCATCCCAGGTTAAATGTCTTCAGCCACGTAAGGTGTTGTCATTTGTTTGGTAGGATATGAAAGGTTAAGTCCACTTTCAACTTTTAAACCCAAACCAAACGATAACAAACGAGATCTACGGTGAGCAGCTTGAGAGGCTTAAGTCAGCGCTAGAAGTAAAACGACCGTCTTACGTTCAAGACGAAAGGTGTTCTTCCATCTGGATTATGCTCGGCCACATACAGCGAGGATAACATTCGAAAGGCTGGAGCAGTTTGAATGGGAAACGATGCTCCACCTACCATATTCGCCAAACATTACCCCATCCGATTATCATTCATTCCGCAGTTTTCAAAATCATTTTGACGGAAAAAAATAGGAATTCTGTAGACAAGGTCAGAACAGTACTGGAGGAGTATTTTTCGTCACGGACAAGTGAATTTTAGAAGAGGGGCCCTGCAAGTCTACCAGATAGATGGAAGAGGATTGTAGAAAATGAAGGTGAGTATATTTTGGATTAAAAAAGATCTTTATTTATTTTAATTTTGAAAAATATAAGAAGTATATAAAAAACCGCATTATTTACGGGATGACCCTATATATATATATATATACGAATGTACGCGCGCACACATATAACACAAACATATCCACACATAGATAGATAGATAGATAGATAGATAGATAGATAGATAGATAGGCAGGTAGCGTATGGAGATTTGGGCTATTTCTAGATGGTCAAATGGCCGCGTAGAGGCTACTATGGTGACTAAAGTATTGGTGACAGTGGTGATGTGGTGGCCAATGTAGTAGTAGTAGTAGTAGTAGTAGTAGTAGTTGTTGTTGTTGTTGTTGTTGTTGTGAGTGTTGTTGTTCATGTAAAATTGGAAGAAGCAGTCATATAGTGTGATGATTGATGTTTATAGTTTGATGTTTCCATCTTGTTTTGATGGCGTTGTTGGTTTCCTTCTCACTGATGTCGGTTGTTTATAATCATTGAAGTTGCATAAACCTAAGTTTTATCTGTCTGAAGAAGTCTCTTGTAGATAATTTATGTCTACCTGAGTCTTCTTCAAAACCTTGCTAAGATTAATGGCGTGACAACACTTCACAGTTTATAACTTAATAGTGCTAGCTAATTAAGTTAGTATATTTTGTCACTGTATGTAGTTTCGTAAACGCACGCCTGTCGTCTACTCTCTTGTCGTCTGCTCGGCTACTATTTGAAACGCTTTTATGAAACCAAAAGTGTGTTATGTCTACTTTTAATTTGTTTTAAAAACATGTTAGATGTTTCTTATATTAAACTTTATTAAAGCAAAATTCAGAATTATTGCTTTACATACAATTTAATCATTAATCAGCTTTCTCTCTTTGAAAATAGTACCCTCTCCTGTTGCAACCCCTCTCGTAACTGGTGAAATGTTTTTTTCTTTTTAGATT
>NC_068981.1:135878129-135878975 GCF_001194135.2 Octopus bimaculoides | reverse complement strand
TATATATATATATATATATATGAAAAGAGAGAGGGATCATGTGTATATATGTACGTCTTTATCAATCTCCTTATCTATCTATGTCTGTCTATCTGGTTGTGCATTTCTCTTTCATTCTATGATCTCTCTTTCTCTCTTTACACAAGCATGTACGCTCAGCGAGAAAGCGAGAGAGGAAAAGAGAGACTTATATACGTAACGTGAGAGATTGGTCTTTTGAAGCCCGCCCTCTCAAAATTGGTACTATGACATTGTTAAGTGCCTTATATATTACGAGTAGTACCTATGTCTGGTAATAGAATTTCAATTTATTTGTGCACAGATGTTTTCAACTCATTGATTTTAGATTAACGTTTACGCCTGTTGATCAAGCAATAGATTTGTTTGAAACCTACAGTCACGTGCTTAAATGTGTGTTTGTGTGCCATTGCCTGCCTGTGTTTGTATAGTTTCTTAGTTTTATTTTAATTCTTTGAAGTATTTTTATGAAGAATAGTTGATATCTAACGAACAACAAACGATAATAAAAAGTTATATATTGAATTTTAGTCAATTCTTTGCATGTTTTTACTGTTCCACTTACAGATGGAATTTTCAGTGTACATAATTTAAGATTCAGTTTTGTATTTGGTTTGCAAGATTTTTTATGTAGTCTCGTGTGTTGAAACACGGTTAGTTGAACTTCGGGGCGGTTTTTTATGTCAATAATAAACAGACGCACTGAAGTAGATGAGACCGCGGATGGTATCGAAAGGACTTTGACAAACCTAATTGTGTGTGTATGTGTTTGTGAGTGTGTGTGTCTGTGTGTGTGTGTGTGTGTGTTTGTGTGGGGGGCGTGTGGGG
>NC_068981.1:135876608-135877865 GCF_001194135.2 Octopus bimaculoides | reverse complement strand
GGGGGGGGGGGGCATGTGTGTGTCCTACCACCTCTTTAGAAATGGTGTTGACGTGTTTACAACCCCTAGCGATTCGGCAAAAGATACCGACACAATAATTACCAGGCTTTACAAAACATAAGCATTGGAATCGATCCGTTAGACTATAAATCCTCAAGGCAGTGCCCCAGCATGACCGCAGTCTAATGAGTGAAACAAGTAAAAGATAAAAGATGAAAAAAATGTCTCATACAAAATGAAGAAATGGCCACGGTTGTATCATTTTTGACAAGTCTTCTGGATCAGGGCTGACCTCGAGTTAAACAATATCAACAAACTCTATTTTAGCTATAAGTAAAATAAACCAGTATTAAAATAATATTTATAAACGTTTCTAACCTGTTTACTTTGCACTGCAATTTGTGTTGCGAATTAATATATTTAAACCACTCCTACATCGTGTGTTATTAAATTATTAATCGTAAAAAAATTCAAATAAAATTCAAATAAATTTAATTTCATTTCGAAATTAAAGCATAATCTCATATCTAAATTAATTTTCTTCGTGAAAATTCACCACCTCCCCTCTCTATTAGATCCATTTTATCCTGAAAAGTGACTCAATGGAATCTACTCTATTGCATGAATCAAGCCACATCTATGTTGTTCTGATAAATTAACTCATTTTATTAATGTATTATTGCCTGCATGCGGCAATCACGAGTCGTAGTTTCTTCCTCTGGGCAATATCCAAGGGTCTGCAAAGGCCATGGGTGCTTATCCTTTCTCTACAGAGAAATCTTTTTAAAAAATAGAATAAGATTTGTAAGCGTGGCTGTGCGGTAAGTAGTTAGTTTCCCAACCATATGGTTCCGTGTTCAGTCCTACTGTGTGACACCTTGCGCAAGTGTCTTCTGTTATAGTCTCAACCATAGCCAATTACACGGATGAAATTTACGTACGCTTAATAATGTTACGCAAAACAGTCTTCAGACTTTCCCTATTAATTTCATCGTCTTTTGAATTATGAACATATTTACATCATAAGGGTTTTTCGTTGTAAGGCTTTCTTTTTTAGTTGATTTTCACCTAGCAAGACTTATCGTAGATGGCGTAATAAGTCACACCCAGACAACGTCGGGTTATACTGCTAGTATATATATAAATTAACAGAATGAGATAAAAATCCGAGGCTGTGAGTGAAAGATTTCAGAACATTTATAAATAGAAGGTCTTACAGCTGTTTCCAGGATATTTTATATATCCCTTCATCGGAAA
>NC_068981.1:135873013-135876010 GCF_001194135.2 Octopus bimaculoides | reverse complement strand
AAGACATATAAATAGAGGTAGTCTGGCCGTGGTAGGAGTGTTGAGTAGCAGTCGAGTTGCAGTTGTGTAGCGGTTGAGTAGAGATCATCAGAATGTGCTAGATAGCAGTAGCTTGAGACATAACAATATACATATATAATCTATAATAATATATATATATATATATATATATATATATATATACATATACACATATGTGTATGTATGTATGTATTCATATAAGCATGCATGCATGGAAGTACGTAGATGCAGTATGATCCAATAGTTAAGAAGTTCGCTTCACTGTCAGGAGGTTTGGATTCAATATGTGGCACCTTGACCAAACATCATTTACCATAGCCTCGGCAAGCCTTATCACATACCCTGTGTCATGCTGAATCTACCCACGAAAAATATGCTGAGAGTATACCTTTCTGGAAAATAGTCAGTAACTTATAAGCCAGTTCAATGAGTATGTAGCTCAGTTGATTGAACAACTGAAAATTCATCTTCGAAACCGATGGAGATCCATTTCCATTTTTCTTCTTTCGTTTTATTTAATTTCCCCGAGAGGAGTGCTTACACTGTCTTACACGATTTATGGGTATCGTAGTACTACTTTGTTAGTATTAATGTTAGTTTTGTTGTTATCAATTTCAGTTAAAATGGTACAAGTCAGATTCCTCTTGCTTGATGTAAGATATATTTCGTAATCCGGTTTGAATAATGCTACGTTGGTAGATAAAGGGTGTTTCTCTTATTTATTACTCAAAAATAAACCAGTTACGGATTTTGATTAGAGAAGTTTGCGCCATCACGTCCGACGTTCGCGGCACCATGTACAGAACTACTTAGCTGTCATCCATGACGAAACAGCTGCCAAAGTGGTATCGCGTTAAGAGACTCGAAATCATGACAAAGGATCTTAATTAGAAGGGAGTCGATATAACTGAGAGCAGAACATAAGAAATATATAATAGGGTCAAGATACTTCTACAGAGCAATTAATATCATGTCAATGACGTTGTTTCTGCAGCTGCTGTTCTATGGTGTGATCAAGGTATTTGTGCATTGCATCTATGATCAGGTTTACTGATGTTCTTGCTCTATGACCTGTGGAAAAGTAATTCAATTTTGATAGAACTTTTAATGGTGAGATTTCTGGTTTAAGCACCCCCATATAACCGCTCATAACTTTTCTATTTTTTCTTTGTATCAGAAAATTTTTGTGAATTTGTGTTCTACACACGCGAATTCATACGATTATGCAATTTTTTGTGTGTGTGTGATTTAAGGGTGATTTAACTGTTGTTTTTAGCACATCCCACGACCACCTAAAACTGTCCTCGTTTCTTGCCACTCTGCCGTGTGTTGATGTTTTTCAATTTTTTTCTCTTCATAAACACATTTAATGGAATGATGATGTACCGAAAGGTGGTCCACTGCCGGGATTTAAGCAAAATTTTGGACTGTCCGTATTTTAAAATCTTATAAAAAAAAATTCGTAAAGGAATAAAACATTTAGGATTTAGTGCTGGGAGAGTATTACTTTCTTCATAATCGTATGAATTCCCACGTGTAGAATACAAATTCACAAAAATTTTCTGAAAATTCCAAAAATGAAATAAGTTATGAGGAGTTATACGGGATGTTTACACCAGAATTCCGCCTTTTTAATTTGCTGTAGAGCAACTAAAAACAGAACAGGAAATAACAGCATCATAGTTGAGCGTCAGTCGTTTACTCAATGTGTGTGCATGTAGTTGTGTGTGTGTGTGCGCGTGTGTGAAATGAGGAGATTTAACAGAAAGAGACGATTGACCGCATCTGTTCGGCCGCTACCGATTCGTCACAGCTCTCTGGGCATGAAACCTGTTTTGGTGACAGTACTTTTTGGCACTCGAAGCAAACACACGCACTCACGCATACACGCAAAGAAATATACATATACAAAGCGAGAGAGAGAGAGAGAGAGAGAGAGAGAGAGAGAGAGAAATTACAATTTATTAATTAAACACAATTGACATAAAGACTTTCCCTCTCCTCATACACATAAAGACAAATAGGCTCATATGAGTAAACAAAGAGAGAGGGGAGGCCAAGAAAGATGGGAAACGGAAGGGTGAGAGGAAAAGAAACATTAAAACGTCTGATGACAAATAAGTCATCATCAAATCAGTGACGCCAAATTAGCTGCGCCAAAACAGCTGTGTCAAAACATGTCATACCCTAAATTTAAGGATTTACAATTCCAAAAAGGTAAAGACACATGGCCAATTAGTTAAAGTGTTCAGATTTTGACCATTTCTTTCGTGGATTTCTTTCCCCCAGACTGGTCGCTGCTTTGCATCCTTGTTTTGATTCAAGCTCTTCATTTCACATTGTTTCCAATCTACTCAGATTTGATAAGTACCAGCCAAGTGCCAGCTAGCGCAGCCTTCTCTCCCCACTCCTGTTATATCCTCGATGTTTCACTAGGTGAAGGCTGAAGCGGCTTATATAAGAACCTAAAATATCTGCGAAAGCATGGTGTCTCTCCTATAAATCCATACTCGTTCACAAGTGACGGCTGTTTGTACTTCTTTTTAATCCAGAGATTGTCGTAGTTGCTACTTACCACAAGTAGTGGTGGTGGTGGTGGTCATCGTTGACGTCATCGTCGTAGTGGCGGTGGTGTGTAGTAGTAGTAGTAGTAGTAGTAGTTGGTATAGTTGATGTAAGATGCTCCAGCCATGTCCACCATCTCGTGATTTTTATAGGCGCACTGTGTGCATGACCACATTATCTAATGTGACCTTCTTTTCCAAAACAGTGCGCGTGAGGAATAAAGAAAGATTTGGTTAGCATTTCCAGAAGATCGAACAACTGCACTGAGATTCCCAAGTATCGATAACTGTTTCATTACATTGTAGTACTAAGTGCGATGTATGAACAGAATCTGTTGTAAAATTTCCAGCTGTATACCTCATCTCGAAACTGTCACACACACACACACACACACACACACACATATATATA
>NC_068981.1:135872589-135873003 GCF_001194135.2 Octopus bimaculoides | reverse complement strand
TATATATATATACATACATACATACATACATACATACATACATACATATATGTATATGTATACACACACACACACACATCTATATATATATATATGTAATGGTGTAATGGTGTCTGTCTCTCTGTCTGTCTCTCTGTCTGTCTGTGTGTTTGGGGTTACTCTAACTCCTCCCACAACGTCTAACTTATTTTAATGGTTCTTTGGCACATTGTTAGATCACATGCCCTGAAGTTCAAATAAAGCCGGAATTTTTTGAAAACTCGATAATGTTTAGTTGGCATCAATTTTTGTGAGCTGAATCGGGCGTTTGAATGGAAATTCCCATAACGATGTTATTTTTCAGCAGCTTCTGCATTTTTTGTCCGATTTTGATGAAAATAGATGAGTGAGCGAGGCAGTGAGTTGATGTCAGTA
>NC_068981.1:135871339-135872246 GCF_001194135.2 Octopus bimaculoides | reverse complement strand
GCAAATAAGCATTTCCTTAGAGACGTTCTTATCGATTTTGTAGAAATTTTACAAATGATTACAGTTCATGTCCATTAGCTGATGTCAGCATGAAGAGTTGACAAAAAGTCGATAATTGTACGTGATCGGGGGATTTTAAGAAATCAATAGGCTTTTTGCATGCAATTACTCATAGGATTAATATTTTATGCTGTATGCAATTACCCATAGGATTAATATTTTATGAGATTAAAATATTTAAAGATTGATTATAGGGGTAAGAGAGTTTTTTTTTTTTTTTTGATAAAATATCAAGAGTTTACAGAATTCATCCGATTTTGATGAAATTTGACATTTAGGTAAAGTTTAAGATCGGAGTCATGTAGTAGAATTAAAATTAAATTGGTGAAAGGTAGAAATCGTCAAAATTCACTCACAATAAAATAAAGAACTGATTTTGAAGAAAATTGATCCATGAGTAAAATTAAGCACTTCGAATTATGAAACATCGATTATTCATGTCATGTATTGGGATTTAAAAGTCAATGGGATATTTTCATTCAAATGGTCATATGGATTCTATTTTATGACATAACCTTAACACTTTTCTTCGGAGTTTGCTGAGATTGGACACGCTGATCGATTTTGTATAGAAGGTGGTATTAAGGGGAAAGAAATAAACAAACATCACTCTCAACGGGTCGAGGTACACCCAAGAGTTTGACAGCGATTTCAGACGGTCCAGTATGTAGGAGAATATCGAAAGCGTTAACCGAGTAAAATCGCTGCTGAATCAGATTTAATATTTCAACATATAATAGGCACGAAAACGTAGAAAATTTCAATACCAAGTCAGAGGTGGGCTTAACCTCAACACGGAAAACACGAGCAACGCCGAGTCCAACAGCTAGTATATATATATATATAT
>NC_068981.1:135868172-135870525 GCF_001194135.2 Octopus bimaculoides | reverse complement strand
TGTGTGTGTGTGTGTGTGTGTGTGTGTGTGTGTGTGTGTGTGTGTGTGTGTGTGTGTGTGTATACATATATATCCATATATATGATTTGGTTGGCGTTTCCAGCAGAAATCTACACTGAGATTCCCAAGTATTGATAACTCTTTCATTACATTGTTGTACTGAGTACGATGAACGGACAGAATCGTTGGATCATCAAAGAATAAGACAAAATGAACTGCGACACTGGCTCTTTACGTTCTACGTTCAAATATTACTGAGGTCAATAAAATAAAATACCAAGGAAGTAGTAACGTAGATTTAATTGGCTAAGCTCTCCTCAAAAAATTACTGACATCTTCCAGAATTAGAAATTATTATATTGTAGTCTCATTGAACTACCCTATATTTTTGCATTAATGTATTGTTCCTACTCACCATATTTGCTTAAAATAAATATTGAGTGATTTTATTTATATATAGAATAAAATGCTGGCTAGGTAGTATGCAGTATAACTAATTTAATATACAAATATATAATTGAAAATTATTTTAATCGACGCTTGAAGGAATGGAAGTTAAAGACGAAATTAAATACCGTTTCTTTGATTTTGGTCTTTCATTGGTTTTGGTCATCTTCATTTCTCTTGTGGCAAAATGCTGATTGAATTACCGAAACCTCGTTAGAGCACAGAACCAAATTTCTATTGTAATGTTACTGCATTAATTCTAAGAGAATTCCTTTAGAATTAACCAAATCATCTTTTCATACATATTTGATTTTGTGCCAAAATTAGGACCTTTTAACTTGATGAAATCTCCGTTTAAGGTAGCCATCAACTAATAAACCAATGGATCAGTAAGGGAACCATTTAGCAGCTAGAAATAGCAGTGAAATCCCCACCTCAGATTACACCCTACATTACACCATACAAAAACCGGAGTGGCACATTGGGTAATATAGTTTTAGATAGACCACCCATCCCTCCAAAACAGTTCGGAAGGTCATGCTTAGAATGCCTTTGATAGTGGGCCAAAGGTGATGTGAAACTGAACATCCTAATCTACAACAACAATAAACAATAATATAAAACAAATGGTTCAATGTATACCAGAAATAACAGCTAAATTTTACTCAAGTAACATTGTTTTAGGTTGTTCCGAAAATAATAGCCGCTCTAAGTGTTGTGTTTTGAAGAGCAATTTTATCATAGTATTTTAATTATATTTTAAGTGAATTTCGACATACTTTATAATTGATGTATGCTCTTTAATAATTTTCTACTTATTTCAGACAGAAAACTTTCTTGAAGCATAAACGCCCTTAATTATAAACATGACAAAAAAGGACTTTCGCTTACTTTTCTTGCGTCAGTCACAAGCTTGGGCACAACGCCTCCCAAACTGCTGCCAATATCAACAGAGTATGGGGAGATGGTTCCACTAGTAACCGTACAGTACGAAGGTGTTTTCAGAAATTCCGTAGTGGTGATGAGAGCCTTGAAGATGAAGAAAGTAGAGGACGGTCATGCAATCTTCACAATGAACAATTGAAAGCAATTGTTGAACAAAACCCACGTCAACATATCAGAGAAATGTCTCAGTCACTTGGTGTCGGTACTGCAACGGTCTCATCACGCAATCTGCGGAAAATTGGTAAGATGAAAAAGCTCGATAAATCGGTACCGCATGAGCTCAATGCAAATCAAAAGGTTCAGCGTTTTGAAGTGTGCTCGATGCGCTTTCTGCGAAACACCAATGATCCTTTTCTTGACCGAATAGTCACTTGTGACGAAAAGTGGATCCTTTATGATAACCGTAAACGATCAGCTCAATGGCTTGATTGTGATGAGTCCCTCCAAACATTTCCCAAAGCCAAAGTTGCATCAGCGAATATTTTAATATTTTTCACTGTTTACTGCAGCTAGTTTAATGTTTTGACATGCCGGTGCCCCCCTCCGTCCTACCTTATCGCTACTGTGATAGATGATGGAAGAGGCAGCAAACGCGCTGTTTTCTGATTGGCTGATAATTTTGAAAATTATCGGACTTTGCACACTTGTAACATATTAGTAAAATTTTTCTGGAATGAATGAACAGCAAATCCAGATCCAGCATCAAAAATTACATCTATATTATACGTTAAATTTTTTTTTAAGATTTCGACGATAACCACAAAGATCCAACCTTTCATTTAACATGCATTAAAGGGTGCTCTAAGTTTATGTATTGAGTTCTGTAACTTATCGCTTTTCGGTGAATCAACAGCTCTCTCTTTCTCTCACTCTCTTTCTCTCTTTCTCTCTCTTTCTCTCTCTCTTTATCTATCTATCTATCTATCTATCTATCTATCTATCTATCTATCTATCTATCTAT
>NC_068981.1:135865512-135867242 GCF_001194135.2 Octopus bimaculoides | reverse complement strand
TATATATATATATATATACGTGTATATATATACGTGTATATATATACATGTATATACCGTAAAAAACCATGTAATTTGCGCACCTGTGTAATTTATGCAGGTGATTTTCAGGATAAAAATTGTTTAAAAAAGCTTCTACTCGTGTAAAATTCGCGCCCAAAAGATATATATACAGCCTTGGCCAAAAGTATTAGGCCAGCCCAATGTTTTGGGGTTCTGCTATCTCAATGTTAATGAAACTCATGCACATGGTAGATTATGGTATATTTCACAATATACATTAGTTTTAATAACTGGTTGGCCCTCGTTTAGCATCAGTTGCCGCTTTTATACGGTTAGGCATTGAATCAACTAGTTTCTTGTGCAATTTTACTCCATTTTTCTCTCAACTTTAGGTACAAATGCTCTTTATTTTTAATTGTTGTGTTCCTGATAACTTCACCAAGGGTTCTCCATAGGTATACGATCGGATTTAGATGGGGACTTTGAGATGGCCAGTCCATGGCAACAATACCATGTGAGTCAAACCATTGACGAGTATTCTTTGCTGTTTTTCGACACTCCTGGATGCAATTTAGTAATTACTAGCTCTAAAACATCCGATAACATAGAAACATAGGTAGCTGAATTCATCCTTCCCTGACATAAAAACATTTCTCCTGGTCTTGTGACAGACATGCAGGCCCACACCATGATAGAACCACCCCCATGTTTTACGGTTGGTACCAGACATTCAGCCTTAACTGCTTCCCCAACTATGTGATGCAAGAAAGTTGAACCAGATGTACCGAAAACCTGAGTAAAAACATGAAAAATAGAATTAGCTTTATGTTGGATACTTTTTTATATATTTTGGGCAACAAACCAGTTACATTAAGTTTATATGTTGATTGAATACATGTACTATCTTATTTCATAGTTACTTTCATCAGATCATATGACTTTTGACTATTGCTCACTGGTCCAATTTGAGTGGGTTGTGGCCCACTGAAGACGTTTTTCCATATTCGCTTCAGAAACCCATGGCTTCTTCCTGGCTTTACAGCCTTTCATACCGTACTCTACAAGCCTTCTTCAACAGTTCTGGTTGATGTTTGTGAAGTACTTGCCTTGTTGAAGTCCGCACAGAGCTCTGACGATGTTTTTCATCTGTTTCTGAGCGACTGGCGGATGATAGATCTGTCATCACGAGGTGATGTAACCTTTTTCTGCCTGTTCTTTGCATTGTCTTCACATCATTGTCTTTCTGAAGCGCTTGAAAGTCGTTTGCACTGCACATCGAGAACATTTCATCTTCTGAGCAATTTGCCTTTGAGACATTCCATCTTCATGATGAGCTACGATTTGACCTCTCTCACACTTACTAAACTTCCTTGTTTTATGCATTTTGTTGTTTATTAACTGTATCTACAATGTATTTTGGCATAAAATTCTGAAATAATCTAGGAAACATAAGTTCATTTTGGACGTTGGTCTTATTCACAATTGGTTGTATATGTACAGTATAGTATAAAAGTGGTAATTGATGCTAAAGAAGGGTCAACCAGTTATTAAAATTAATGTATATTGTGAAATATATCATAATCTACCATGTGCACGAGTTTCATTAACATTGGGATAGCTGAACCCCAAAACGTTGGGATGGCCTAATACTTTTGGCCAAGGCTGTATATATACACATATATATATATATACATATATTATATATATATATATATATATATATATAT
>NC_068981.1:135863690-135865276 GCF_001194135.2 Octopus bimaculoides | reverse complement strand
ATATATATATATAAGTTCAAAAAAACACAAAAAACAATAGCAAAAGAACAACAAAGTGAGGACGTGATACGGATAGTGTTATTGGACGCTCGGGAAAGGAAAGAGAGAGAGTATGACGTTTCGGGCGGAGCCCTTCGTCGGAAAGACGGAAAGTTCAAAGAATGGAAAAACGGAGGAAGAGAAAATCGGCACACACACAGAAAGAAAGAAAGGAAGGAAAGAAGGAAGGAAGAAAGAAAGAAAGAAAGAAAGAAAGACAGAAAGAAAGGAAGGAGGGAAGAAAGAAAGAAAGAAAGAAAGAAAGAAAGAAAGAAAGAAAGAAAGAAAGAAAGAGGTCGTGGAAGAGACGTAAGGATAGGTGGTAGTGAACGAGACCGAAACATCATTTTATAGTTTTGCTTTATTCAGTTTATTAAAGAGTGACTTTTTGAATGACTTTGAATCTTGACTCGATGACTTAAAAGTAATGTACCGTATCTCGTAAGCTTTTTGGGTAGGCACCATTGAAAGCTTTTGTTTTCTCTGATCGTGACGAAAGGAAAGCTAACCTTGCGGAACCGAACCACCTTTAGATTGTTCGTTTGGCAAACAATTTAAATGCTGATTTTAACACGACAAACTGTGGAACACATGACTGGAAGACTGGTTAGAAGGGTACGTGTTAAGTACGTGAAATGAACTCAATCGAAAAGGGTAGTAAGACAGTGTCACAGATACAACTCAACTGAACTCTACATTTATTCAGCCACACTTACGACTATTATCTGTATGTGTGTATATGTATGTATGTCTCTGTATGTGTTATGTGTATAAATATGTATGCACTCACATATATATATATATATATATATGATTGTATGCACACATACACATACACACACACATACTGGCAGACTCGTTACCGCGCCGGTCAAAATGCTTAGCGGCATTTCTTCCGACTTTACGTTCTGAGTTCAAATGATGCCGGGGAGGACTTTGCTTTTCATCTTTTCGGGGGTCGATAAAATAAGTACCAGTTGAGTTCTGGGGTCGATGTAATCGACTTCCACCCCTCCACCTCCTCATCCAAAATTGCTGACCATGTACCAAAATTTGAAACCAATACACACACACACACACACACACATATATATATATATATATATTCTTTTCTACTCTAGGCTCAAGGCCCGAAATTTTGGGGAGTGGGGCCAGTCGATCAGATCGACCCCAGTACGCAAGCAACTGATACTTAATTTATCGACCCCGAAAGGATGAAAGGCAAAGTTGACCTCGGCGGAATTTGAACTCAGAACATAAAGACAGACGAAATACCGCTAAGCATTTCTGCCAACTTGCCACTTTCCTACAATATATATGTTATTACCTTTTTTTACTTGTTTCAGGCAATGAAGCACTGCCGTGCTGTGGCAAATCGACCTCAGTACTTATTATTTTTAAGTCTGGTACTTATTCTATCGGTGTCTTTTGCCGAGTCGCTATGTTACAGGGATGTAAACAAATCAACACCGGTTGCCAAGTGGTGGAGGAGACAAACACAAACACACACACGTACCTCCCTCTCACACACACACACACACACACAC
>NC_068981.1:135862041-135863662 GCF_001194135.2 Octopus bimaculoides | reverse complement strand
CACACATATGCACACACAGACATACACACATAAACACGTACACACACACACATGCACACACACATGCACACACACACACTTGCACACACACACACATGCACACACATACACATGCACACACACACACACATGCACACACACATACGTATTCAACGGGCTTCTTTCAATTTCCGTCTACCAGATTCTCTCACTAAGCTTTGGTCAGCCTGAGACTATAGTAGAAGCTAGTCGCGCAAGTTGCCACGCAGTAGCAATGAACTTGGAACCACTCTGTTGTGAAGCAAACTTCTTACCACACAGTAGAAATTATTTTATTAACAACTACAGCTTCCTTTATTATCATATTTTCAATAATCCGTTTCGTAGCTTCAATGAGAGATCTTGTTTAAACTCCTCCAACCACTTGAAGTTATTCGAATTTTTACCAGATTATTATTTTTAAAAAATGTAGTTTTGATGTAGCTCTGCATACTGATGGCGAAAATCGCATTTATTTGTGCTAGAGATTGATAATAAAGAAATTAAGACTATTTTAAATTTTGTCATTTTAGCTAGTCGAAAGCCTACAGATAAAACTCTCAACAATGTTTGGAGGGGGATAAAGAATTGGTTATTACCCTTTGCATTCGCCGTATTCGACTGGCTAAAATTGCTGGCTAAAAATAAGTAACTTTATATACCTGTAAATTCATTAACTTCTAGGAAAAAATGAATGCGATTTTTGTTATCAGCTTGCAAAATGACACCAAATCTTCAATTTTTTAAAGAGTAATTGGTGAAAATTTGAAATACTTCTAGTCGTTGGAAGAAATTTAATCTGATCCTGTAATGGTAATTTTCTTTTGTTCTTTCGTTTTTAACAGAAGTATTTGCATGAATGTATTCTTTAAGGTACATGGGTAGTTTAAGAATGCTGCTTCCCTCGTTTAACTCCACCACATTTAATACAAGCTACGTCGTACATCACTTAAATTCACAAAAACATGCCCACATTGCTTATGGAAGTGTTGGTCAACGTATATATACCGTATTGTATCGCTTGAGCCTATTTCTCGACAGGCATTTTCTTAGCGAGAACCCACTGTGCACCAGTAGTGTATTCAATCTCTCCTTATGGATCATCAGGAAGATTACAGCAGTTGTCCTATCATTATAAAAATCAACCCCACATTTGGGTTGCTTTCTTTAATGCAACGGCACATAGGATGATCGCGGTAGTTAACCTGTGTGATTAAAAACCCTACGATGATTTCTCTCTCTACTTGGTTTGTATCTAGAACAACAAAGAAGCCTTTTTCATCATGCGTCCATGCCAAAATATAATCTTCAGGTACATTTCTACAGCTGTGGATTTTGAACGGCAAAGTGGTTGAACACACCACCTATGATCGATGGATTTAGAGGCTATCAGGAACACACCACCTATGATCGATGGATTTAGAGGCTATCAGGAAATTCGACACGGATAATCAAGTCGGAATATAAACCTAAGTAGTATATGTACCTTCATTTGTACCTTCATTAACCCCCTCAAGAAATTTAAGTTCTTACGTGCACCATGTGGTGTCAGAAGGGGATAGAGGAATCCACAAAGAAGACATCATCAGATCAACACACACAC
>NC_068981.1:135860281-135860965 GCF_001194135.2 Octopus bimaculoides | reverse complement strand
GTGCGTGTGTGTGTGTGTGTGTGTGTGTGTGTGTGTGTGTGTGTAAAAACCGATGTTGT
The DNA here is from genome assembly GCF_001194135.2 of Octopus bimaculoides. Classification (NCBI taxonomy): domain Eukaryota; kingdom Metazoa; phylum Mollusca; class Cephalopoda; order Octopoda; family Octopodidae; genus Octopus; species Octopus bimaculoides. Next base: position 135,860,906 of record NC_068981.1, on the reverse strand, counting down.
GTCAAAAAAACTTAACTTGAATCACATAGAAATCGGTGAATCAAATACCAGCCTAAAATGAATAGCGGGAAAGAATATGATTGACAGCCTGGAAGATGGCGCTCCACAGTTTGGTCGTAGTTCAAAAAGTGAAGCCATGGTTAGAACAAAACATTATTTTCTGCCGTTACGAATAATCTGGCTTTTATGACTCACTACATACTCTAAACAAAATGGCGGGATGTTTTACCTTTGATCAGAAGTTTGTTCCATCAAGGTTGACCTTGGTATAAATAGCAATTACTACCACCGCTAACCACCATCACGTTATCAGTTTAGGAGCGCTTGCATCGGGCATGAGTGCCATCCCCTTCTTCTCTGACTAACTTATAAACAATTGTTTTCAATATATGTTTCATCGTCTTTATTATTTTTCTCTCTCTAAAATTACTTCCTCTTTTTTTTTTTCTGTGCCTATCACGTGCGTATTCAACTGTGACAGAAGAGTTGTCCCCTTATCACGTGAACTAAATGAACAAACAATAGATACATAGACAATAGATAGATGTGCTTATATATACATTATTTATAACAGATATACATATATATATGTGCGTGCGTGCGTGCGTGCGTGCGTGCGTGCGTG
>NC_068981.1:135857465-135859604 GCF_001194135.2 Octopus bimaculoides | reverse complement strand
TACTGACAATACTAATCTTTTTAAAGAACCGCACCGGTCAAAATACTTAGCATTTCTTTCCCCACTTTACGCTCGGAGTTCATGTGCCACTGGGATCGACCTTGCCTTTCGTCCACTCAGGGTAGATAAAATAGGTACCAATCCGACACTAGGGTCGATGTAATCGACTTGCTTGTTCCCACCCCTAAATCGTTGACCTTGTGCCAGAAGTTTAAATCAATATCTATGTATTCTTTTATTTGTTTGTCATTTGCCTGCGGCCATGCTGGGGCACCACCTTGAAGGGGTTTCAGTCGAACAAATCGACCTCAGGCCTTATTCTTTGTAAGCCTACTACTTATTCTCTCGGTGTCTTTTGTCGAATCGCCAAGTTACGGGGACTTAAATACACCAGCATCGGTTGTCAATTGACGGAGAGAGGACAAACAGAGACACAGACACACATACACACACATGCACTGTTTACATAGTGACCAAATTGAAACATGTGTAGGCACTTTTTATGCTTATTTTATGTTAATGTATATTCAATTAGATTTTATTTGCATTAAATTATTTGCTATGTTCATGTTGTGATACAAATAAAAATAGTATCCACAATATTTTTTCTCCGTTTTTTTTTATAGTAATAAATGTATATTGAGAGAATTCTCCCAATATGTCTTTGATGACACCAGTTGATCTTTGGATTTTACAATCCCTAAAGAGGACACTATATCCTCAAACCTACTATATACATACATGCATACATACATACACTTATGTGTGTGTGTATGTGTGTGCGTGTGTGTGTGTTTATATATATATATGCATGTATGTGTGTATATATATATATATATATATATATATATATATATATAATAATACAAATAATATGTGAGTATATGCATATATACGTACATGTATGTACATACCTACATCTGCATATATATATAGATACATATCTGGGTACAGGACGTCACAAAAAACGTGGACAAAATGAAAAACAGAACATAAACAGAGCACAGAAAACAAACAGGTCACATAGAGAATATTTCCTTCCTATATATTCCCTTCCTAATATTTCCTTCCTATATATACACACAGGCAGAATTACGCATGTATAAAATGAGAAGAAGCATAGCAGCTTTTAAGAGTACATTCTGAGGCATTCGCCCAAAGTGTACTAAACGGATACATATGCGCGCGCGTTTGTGTGTGTCTGCATGTGTGTGTACGTGTGTGTGTGTGAGTCTAATTAAATGCTTTTTGCAGTGCCTGTTAAAGGTAATCGCTTGGTTTTGATCACAGGTGATCTCGATCACGGCTAACATGGGTCTAAACAACAACAGCAGCAGCAGGAAGAGCATTTGTACCTTATCTTGCTGTAAGGAAAGATAATTACTTCTGACTTAAAGCAAAGAAGTGGATTTATTCCATTCAAATATTGGAGAAAAGATAAGACCTAGCACGAAGTAGAGAGTGAATGTTTAGTTAAATACGAAATACAAACTGCATTAGTCAGGAGAAAACTACAATGACTTCAAGTATCTCAATTATTTCTCTTATTCACAGGTAACAATTTTAATTAAGGTAGGATAGCAGAGCATAACAAAGGTGGGGATTATTTTGGATAAGAGTTTGGAAGTAAAATAAATGAGGAGTGGATAAAAATAACAGTTGCTCGAGTAAATTAACTCCTTTGAGATGTTTTTTCTTACAAAAGAAAAATGACTAAAAAAGTTAAAGAAATGTAACATCAACACTTATTATTTGGCAGACATATTGCCTGAAGTGACTAAACTAAGGATGACCAAGCCTATTTTGGGAGTGTTGTATTGTTTATCTTAAGAAACAAAACAAAAAAAAAGGAAATGATGAGAACATTTCTTCCTCGGGCAGTTAGCTATTCTTTGTAATGAGTCGCAGCAAGGTTTTAGTAATCTAATGAGTAGCTTAAAGGTTAGTTCTATCATCCCAAGATGAAATGTTACCTTTATTGGTCATTGTTACAGTTGCAATCGTCATTATTATCATCTTGGTAGGAAGTGAAATGGTGTGATATAGTACACACACACACGCGTGCGCGCCGTTGCAAATATATATATGTGTGTGTGTGTGTGTGTGTGTGTGTGTGTGTGTGTGTGTGTGTGTGTGTGT
>NC_068981.1:135854886-135856896 GCF_001194135.2 Octopus bimaculoides | reverse complement strand
TATATATATAGTCATGACAGTGACTTACAAAGTTTACTTCACAATTTGATCCCACTGTAAGACACGTGTAAGGCAAGTGTGTTCTGCCATATTCGATCGAAATCATGTAAGAGTAATTGGACAGAGACGGAAACTCGTCGGATAGACTATATTTGATCGGTTGAATTTTTTTTTTACTCCGCCATTCAATACGGCTTGGTAAAAGTTCAAGGATGCTACGCCTCCTCATATATTAAAACCACGAAAAAGATATATAAGTGTTTCTCTTTCGGGGAACCTAAAAAGAAGGTATTATATTCATACTTTTTTTTGGCTTTACTGTGTATTGTATCTTAAATAGCATGAACATCCTAAAAGATCCTACTCTTATAAACACTTCAAGATGACATTATTGATTAGATCAGTCACCGAGGCCGACTTTGCCTTTCATCTTTTTGGTGGGGTCGATACATTAAGTACCAGTTACGCACTGGGGTTGATGTAATCGACTAGCCCCTTCCCCCAAAATTTCAGGCGTTTTGCCTATTGTAAAAAGGATTATTCAGTAGATCAGTGGTTCTCAACCATTTTTTGCTTAAGGGTCTCATTTGATTCCTTATTCTGCTCTGATGAATCACGTATTTAAAAAAAAAACTATTATATTTTTCATAATTAAATCTTATTAGGAATTATTTTATCCATTTTTCATTCTTTTGTCAAGCGATGGTGTAGGGACAAACACAGACACACAAAAATACACACAGACACACACACACACACACATATATATATATATAAATATACACGATGGGCTTCTTTCAGTTACCGTCTGCCATGATCAACACGTAGTATACCCTCGTGAAGGTGTGCAGCCAAGAGGTTAGTGTGGTCGGCTCACGATCATAAAGTTGTGGTCTCAATTCCTGGACGACCAGGCGATGTGGTGTGTCCTAGGGCAAAGCATTTCAGTTCACATTGTTCAACTCAGCTGGAAATGAGTACCACCCAAGTGCACCCATCACTTTCTCCAGTTATCAAACTCTGAATGTTTATAGGTCAAATAGCGAGAGAATCGAGATCGCGTTTGTGTGTGTTCGTGACCACACAATCACCTAAAACAAATAGCAGAAACATGATACATGTTAACCTAACCGTTATCTTTCACAAGTAACAGCTAGCGCTTTTCTTAGTGTACCTTGCTTACTTGTAATTGCGGCGGCATTCACCTGGGGTGGGTTGAGCAGGCTCCGACCACCGAGTTCACCACATTTCTCACAAATGCTGACTTCATCCGATGGTCGGCGGCAGTCGAGGCTGTGACAAATGTCCCACTGAGAAAACAAGGGCATCGGTGTTGATATGTAGAGTTCATGTTGGGAGTCACATGCATATCCACTTTGAGACAGTGAAATCTATAGCGGATTCTAGAGACAAGCTTTAACAAAAGCTAAGGAGTGCCTCATTCCTAGTCGTCTTACAACATTTCTGAGGGATCGTGCTATTGCCAGATAGTCGTTGAACCTACACTAGATTCATCTTTCCTCTTGACAGCCCTTGTCTTTAGTCCTGCTGGATTTCTAACGACTCTCCTCACCAGGCAAGCTTAGGGGCGGTGTGTCGGTTTAGTTGCCAACGACCCAACCATGCAACAGGTTGTACTGGATTCCATGTTACCAGCAGTACCCATGAGAGATCTCACAAGTGACCTGACATCACTTAGTGTACCCTAGAACACGTTATCAAATATATTCCGCTTTTTTTTCTTTTGTTGAAAATAATAGAATATAAGGAGATTCGGTTGCTATTCTTAGCAGGTCATGCAAGGAAAAAGTTTCCTCATTCAGCTCTAAAAGCATTAGGAAGTACATTCTATCACATTCCATTTCTCTATCCTCTATTAATCAAAACCCATCAACAAATCTTATCACGTGCGTCACCAGAAAAAATGTAAATTATATTCATATTATCGCTCACACAGTTTATATACACATGATATATATATATATATATATATATATATATATATATATA
>NC_068981.1:135845368-135854816 GCF_001194135.2 Octopus bimaculoides | reverse complement strand
CACACACACACACACACACACACACACATATATATATACTTTAATAATTGATGTTGCCATTCATTTCCCCCCTCTTTCATTATTTCACTGTTCAGTGAATGAATACTATGTGACTGACAATGAAAGAATTTTACATTTCCCGCCTTTCACAATTAAATGAGTAATACAACTGCCTAAGCAGAATGTCATGGATGTAGGTTTTCTTTTACACAAAGGAGACATACATACATACATACATACATACATACATACATACATACATACATACATACATATCCATGGTAGAAGCCATAGCCACTCATAATAAAAAGGAATACTGGTGGAATGTCGCAGTTAAGACCTCAATAAAATGTAAGCATAAAAGACCTGATATAATGATTTGGGATAGAGAAGAGAAACTGTGCGCAGTTGTGGAAATTAGCTGCCCGAAGGATGTTAACATAAAGCTGATGATCAGTGAAAAAGAGAACACCGACACTGAACTATTGAGAAATCTGCAGTTACTCTATCCAGAATACAAGTACAGGTTTATACCTGTAACTATTGGGGCACTGGGATATGTAACACACTGCCTAAATACCAATCTTGAGAAATTAGGCTTCTCAAAACCAAAAAGGAGAAAGCTAATTCGAAGACTACAGATCCAGTCCATCACTGGAACTGTAAAAATTTGTAAAACTTTCCAGAAGCTTATCATTTAAATATATATGAACAGGTCTAGATATGTAACTATATGCATGGGAATATATACATAAAGTAAAACATACATATCTGCACATATACATAGATACATACAAACAAAAATAACCTGTTGATGTTGAAATTCCAATGAAGTACCCTTGAATCTAGATTAGAAACCGGCTCGTTCTCTATTGGCAAGTAATCTTGAAATAAAACTGAACAATAATATACATACATACATATACACATACATATGTACATACATACGCGTATATTTATTATACAAAAATATATACATAAGTATATAAGTATATTTTTCTTTCATTGTTTTCTTTCATTTGTCTCAGTCACTTGGCTACGGCCATGCTAGAGCACCGCCTATAGGGTTTTAGTCGAACAAATCGACCCCACGAGTTATTCTTTGTAAGCCTAGTACTTATTCTGTCGGTCTCTTTTGCCGAACCGTTAGTTTACAGGGACATAAACACACCAGCATCGGTTGTCAAGCGATAGCGGGGAGACAAACACAGACACACGCATACATACATACATACATACATACATACGACGGGCTTTTTCCAGCTTCCGCTTAACAAACCCACTGACAAGGCTTTGGTCCGCCCGAGGCTACAGTAGAAGATACTTGCCAAAGATGCCACAGAGTGGAACTGAATCCGAAAGCATGTCGTTGAGATGCAAGCTTTTTACCACACAGCCACGCCTGCGCCTATATATATATGCATACACGCATACAACATATATAGATGGATGTAAGTATTTACATATATATATGTGCATATGCATATATGTATATTGATATGTGTGTATATATTTGTATGTCAGTATGCATTTTAATATTTCGCTTAGGCATTGCGAGAACTAGGGTAGGACTCAATATAGGTATATTTCAGAACTAAGTGTTCGGTGGGTATATAGTGGTAATAAGAAAAAGAGATGACAAAGGAAAAATATGGTTATGCTATGAACTTCATTAGCTTACAGCTGTTTCTGTTAAAAGATGGAGTTGACTCATAGTTGTGTAACACCTTATAGCTTCAACGGAGTTCTGAGTATATCGAATATGTTCGAAGCTCCGATGAAGCTATAGAATGTTATTCAGGTACTCAACTATGAGTCCGCTGCATCTTATAGCAGAAACAACTATAAGCAAATGAAGTTCATAACAACCATCTTTCTCTTTTGTCATTTATTTTTCCTATTTGTGTATGTATGTGTGTGTATGGGGGGTATAATGTATGTGTGCGCGTGCGTGCACTTGTAGATGGATAGATGGACCACTACACGGCCCAAAAGTGACGGTCTGGTGTGTTGGTAGAAAAGCTGCCGTCAGTGGTCCTTACTTTTTAAAGACAATAATGGAAATACTGTTACTGTGAACTCAGTGCATTACAGCGAGATAATGAACAACTTTTTTTGTGCCTGAATTACGATGAAAACGTATGCCTATTCGACGTGCCCACACAGCCAGAGCATCAATGGACGTTCTTCGCCATCTCTTCGGTGACTGCCTCATTTCCAGGTTTGCTGACATTCCTTGACTCTGTCGGTCCCCTGATTTGCCCCTGTTTGATTATTTCATGTGGGGAAATCTCAAGGTATATGTGTATGCGCATAAGCCCCGCACACTGGACTATTTGAAGGAAGCTATTCGCGTGGAAATCGCTCAAATCGACAGAGCAATGCTGGAGAGAGTGGAGGCCAACTTCCAAAGATGCCTTCAGAAATGAATCAATGAAAACGGACACCAAATGATGGATGTTGCTTTCCAAACTCAATTTTGACAAATGCTAATTCAATACAAACACACTGATGTCAATAAAATTTGTTTGCAGCTAAAATTAATGATTTTGTGAATTTTTCAAAAAACGTCCGCCCTCTCTGCTCCACCTTTAATTCTTTTTTATTGTGCATATTTTACAAGAGAATATTGGTTATGCACTAAACTTTACTGGATGGGTAAGATGCGAACATATTCGCTACTACTTCAATTAGTATAGATTTGACTGAGCTCCGATTTGTAAGCTGCTCGGAAGTACCAATTGATTCGAGCACGTACTGCCATGTGAGGTGATTTGCCTTCACTATGAAGTGATTATGCGATGGCAGTTGAGTTAAAGATTAGTTTGGAAATATGAAGGAAGTCAAGCGAGTCAGTGTGATAATAAGGGATACGAGAAGTTGAAAATAGTAATATGTGGAAACAGTTAAAAAAATATACTGCCCCTGCATTAACAAAGACAAAGTGGATGGACAGTGAGAGAATCCAAGAAGGGCTGCAGTGTAATCTGAAGTCGCTGAGAACGATTACTTAGTTAGAGTCGTCCTCAATACATGACGGCAGGCAGTGAGACGCTGATCGCTGGAGATTTTTGGAGAGCGATAAAGACAGTAAATGAACTCTGAGATTTTGAGTCAAAGTAATTTTGATATCCAGATAAGAGAAGGTAGTAATACTGATAGTGGGTTCTACGGGAATAAACATGATGTATTTCTAAAGTTGGAATGTAGGGCTTGGAGAACGAAGGTGAGTTTGCAGATACATTATTACATATTTGTATCCCAAGAGGTGCCTAAAATTTGTAATTTACATGTTAATAGTACATATCGGGGTAGGATGAAGGTTAAAAAGAAATCCGGTTTTTTATGCTATTAATAGATATTAATAAAATAATCATTAGGAACAAAACAACATAACAATATGGAGAATTTATGTTTAATAATAAATAGTTTAGTGATGACGCCTAAGATTCATGTGTTTAATCGCATGAAACAAATCTCTTGTTATTTTTGTTGCTGTTGAAACTGTTATTTTTATTGCTATTTGTAATCAACTTTCCACGCTAATAAAAAAAAAACTTTTAAACTATAAAATCTCTCTAGCGAATCGAATGCTAGTTCTTAATCATTGAATTCTAAACAGGTCATGACCTCAGTATCAAATGCATCACGCTGAAATACAAAATAATAAATCTCAACTGTCCCGTGATATGATTTTCATTACAACTAAGCCGAACATTTGCATATGAATGCTATTATTAATTTCTTAGTGAAAGCCCTTTTTTACTTTTGAGCGATGGGGAGGAGGAGTAAGTTTTATATCATGCAGTCTATAGTAGTCAGTCTCAGACAGTCATTTTCTTTCTGTTACTCACTAAGACTGAATCTAACAACTTGCCGCCTTAAATTAAACCACCTATCACCGTCACCTAGCAACCAAGATCTCGGTGAACTGATTCTACACTCCGGGTTTCGATCCCTAGTTCTCGCTTATTCATTTTTCGTATGCCAATGATAAAGCAACAATGTTTTAACCCTTACTTTTCTCCACAAACTGGCTGATTCTGTCATCGTCGAGGGAACAGACCCGATGGGAAATAATAGAAGTCAAGAGGCAGAGACCAGACGCCGAAAACGTAAAGAACGACTAGCATTTCTTCGTCACTCACCAACTCTCCTCTGCGATATATGTCCCCGGTTCTTCTATACCGCTCTTGGCCTGAACAGCCTCCTTAGATACCGGCACCCTCCGCATCCACTAAGATGAAGAGGATCAATCACTGGATAGAGATCTACTATTCAGATATGAGTTGACGATATTCTTAAGAGACTCTCTTATAGGTACTTCGGATCATGAAACAAATCACATGATCAACTTTGTTACTTTTGTCTATCTGTTAGAACACAAAGATACACGCATAGATATACGACGGGCTTCGTTTAGTTTCAGTCTACCAAATCCACTCGCAAGGTTCTAAAAGGCCCGAGGCTATGATAGAAGACACTTGCCCAAGGTGCCACGCTGTGGGACTGAACTTAGAACCATGTGATTGGGAAGCAAGCTTCTTATCACATAGGCACGCCATATATTATATTGTATTATATTACATTATATAGCTATATATACTGTGTTTGTGTATGTGCGCGCGTGCAATTATAAGATATTTATGATGCTGTTAAAATTGACTTAGCGGCTCGAGGCCTAATACTTACTAATTTCAGAGTAGGTTACAGTCATTGAATTACTTTAATACAAAATCCATTTTTCCCGTTTTTATTTTTGTTTTGTTTTGTTTTGTTTTCACTTTTGACAAATAAGCAATATAACAATACTGATAGAGCAACATCAACAAACAAAATATAACAAATAAATAAAAATATCATACGTCATCAATGCTGAAGAGGCACGTCGATAATTATCAAATCAAACGTTATATCAATGAGTGAACTACACAAGAATTTTGACTAAAGCATGACGTCAATGAATAAAGCTACTCCCACGCTTGCAATGGCCAGTTTTTAAATCAAGACTGACCACGCAATTATACATCAACAATAACCTAGACACTTGAGTAATTATTTACTCGGCAGGAAGACGACGAGCTGGCAGAGTCGTTAATGCATGAGGCAAAATACAAGCATTTTCCTCTGCTCTTTACGTTCCGAGGTCAACTTTGCCTTTCATCTTTTAGATGTCGATAAAATGAAGTACCAGTCAAGTACTGGGGTTGATGTAATCGACTTCCCCTCCCTTAAAAATGCCAGCCCAGTGCCAAAGTTCAGAAAAAAAAATGGATCCAATATTTACTCCAGGGAAACAAAAAGGAACATGATGCATAAAATTCACAGCCTTTGCCAGACCTTCTTGAAGACCAATGCAATTTATATTCAGTTGGATTTCTGCAAGTTTATGCATATAAGAGAAGTCTGAGTAGATTGTAGAAATTCTAAACTTTAGCAGTGTGAGCTGCTCAAAGGAAGAAATAATTTGAATTGATTGAGAGCTTGGGTAAGGGTAACAAACATCTTTCTAGTTCCAAAGAGAAGGGTACGTTATAGCAGAATTAGAAGTGACTGGGAGGAGACGGCTCATCGGGAGAGAGAAGAGCTTGCTAACCAAGCAGATGTCATCAAGACTGGTTTGTTGTTTACACACCCGTCTTCGTCTTTTGATTTGTTTTGTTTTTGTTTTTTTTATAAATTCTAACTATACATATATATACATGTATATGATGGATTCCTCCGTCGAAGATGACGTATGAGTGTTCAGTTTTTGCCGAACAGCCTGCACAAACGAGTTGTCTATTTTGATTAAATGTATGTGCCGTACATCATCTTACTCCCTCCACCAAGGGACAGGTGCATTGTGTACCACTTGTCAGGTGTCGAAGCGATCGTGGAGCAACGTGAAATGAAGTGTTTTGTTCAATATCAAAATGCACTACTGGGTCTATGAATTGAAACCACAATCTCGCGCTTGTAAGTGTAACACCCTAGTCACTAGACCATATGTCACGTATATTTAAACATAAACTTTACCCCTATAAGAAACCAAGTGAAAAATTATTTGGTATAAACAAGAATTTGAACCTCTTATACATTAAGATATCTATGATAGTATTCAATATTAATGATCGTATGGCTACTTTATCATCGGATGAGGTTTATGTTCAGTACTTCAATTTGTAATAGATATAATCCTATACACAAATCGCATTAACGTCTTCGAACATAAACCTGATCAAGACATATTCTATGATTTAACCTTCGTTCAGCGTAAATATCCGTTGCTGTACAGCTGGAGACTTTTCATTTACCGATATATCATAAATATAATACGCTATTTAATATAAATACAATTAACGACAGCTATTCCTGTTGTAAGATATTCGTAACACTTGTTGTAATACCGAAAATCTATCTACCGCACTGCCACAAATAACAATATTTTCTCTAATTGCTAAAGTTTCCTATAACATCACTACTCTTAGCAATTTTCTTTTTAAACAGAATGTCAACATATCCGTATCTTTAGAAAACATGAAGACAATTATCTAAATAAATTTGGTATCGCAAATAATTGGTGTTCGTTGCTATTAAAATTTGATTGTTGATTCTGAATTATTCTAATGCTTACATACAACATAATTTTGTTCAAGTTTGCTTTGTGAAATTTTAAATAAGATGGCAATCTTATATCAAAATAAGGGTATGAATGGGCGATCGGTGATACTTTTTATTTATTTATTGCATCATCATCATCATCACCATCACAATACCAAACATTCTGATTATTATTATTATTATTATTATTATCATTATTATTATTATTAATATTATTATTATTAATATTATTATTATTATTATTATTATTATTGTCACTAGTCTTCTCAAGACACGCTTGCAGGTAAAGTTTTCAACCAATGAACGACAGCCATTATGCACGCTTTATCTTATCTTGCTGTCTGCTTTCAAATGTTGTAAAGTAGCTGATCGTATTTTTTTTTAAATCATTTTCCTGGAGAAATCCGAGACAAATCAGAGAGTACTGTAAATCACTTTAAACAAAATCCTCTCCAATGTTTACAGAACAAAACATGCCTTAATCAAGATATCTGTCTGTTGGAAGCACGTGTTAGAATTCGTGTTAGAACTTTCTCCAACCAGCTTTGCACAATTATCGTGCAAAGATGCTATTTCCATCCAATGGCTAAAAATTTAGTAACCGGCCTGCAATCACAGCCCCTCAGAACTATAAGACCATAAGTCTTCATTATACGGTAACAAATGTTTGCTTTCTTGCTGAACTTCTGAAATTTTAGCTAAATCACTCGCGAATTGACAGCTCTTCACGTTCTTTCTCTATGACGTCTGCAGTAAAGCTAACTGGATTAGTCATCACAACTGACAGTTATGTTGTTCTCGCTTTATGTTGCATGATGCTTATACCTGCAAAAAAAAAATGCAACATATTAACTGTCAAGGAAATATATTTCTTTCAACATAGTACAGATGATTACAATTTTCGCTTTATTCAATATTTGTGAAGCCCAAATGAAGCTATCGCTTGTTCACTTTGTTTACTTATATTAAGTTAAATGTGTACACTTCCGTATAATATAAGTTAACTGCAATTAAATGTTGGAATATTCTAATTTCTGCCGCCAATAACTAGTTTAGAGACTTTTGTAGTTTTCATTATCAATTAATCAAGTCGCCCGGCTCACTGGATAACTTTGTAACCGTCTGATTTTAGCGTTAAATGTTACTTCCATACATACATAAAAAAAAAATTGAAGTGGCTGTGTGGTAAGAAGTTTGCTTCCCAACCATGTGGTTCTGGGTTCAGTCCTACTGCGAAGCACCTAAGACATGTATCTTCTACTATAGCCTCAGGCCGACCAAAGCCATGTGGGGGCTGTTTTTGGTTGACGAAAACTGAAAGAAGCCTGTGTGTGTGTGTGTGTGTGAGTGTGTTTGTGTCTGTGTCTGCATATCAAAAGTAGCAAAGATAAAAGAAAACGTTAAGTTTTATGTTTCATCTAAACGATAAAGACTTCTGAATCACCGCCTGCGTGTGTATGTGCGCTTGTATATAAGTATTGATGTTAGTATTTGTGTGTGTCTGTAACGGGCAAGCACTGTGGAAAGTTCTGAAAAAGATTGGCATACCTGACAAGATGTTGAATGTTATCTCCTTTCATGAGGGAATGAAGGCTGCTGCCGTGTCCGGTGGTGAATCTTCGGCTTCCTTCAACGTTACAAACGGCACAAAGAAAGGTTGTGTTACGGACCCTGTTTTGTTTGCACTCTTCTTTTCAGTGATGCTGAGGTATGCTTTTGGTGACATACAAAGTGGTGTTAACTTCCAGTTTCAAACAAGTGATGGCCTATTCAATCATCAGCGTTTCAAAACTAGAGCACTGCCACGCATCAGTATTATTCGTGATCTACGTTTTGCAGATGATGCTGCACTAGTAGCGATCTCCCTAGAGGAAGCTCGGGAACCTCCTAGACCGGTTTTCTGGTGGGATGGAAAAGCTTTTGGTTTGACCATCAGCATAAAGAAGACGGAAGTAACCCACCAACTTCGCCCCACTCCTAAACAAATTCGAGGTGTCAAGCAGAGGCCACCGGTTCACAATTTTCGAGTTACTCCTATACCGGTTGATGAGAAAAACCTAAATTATGTGAAGTCATTTACATATCTTGGTAGTAAAGTGAATTCGAGCGCTTGTCTTGATGATGAAATCGTGAACCATCTTGCAAAGGCAACCAACATATTTGGCAAACTCCGTCATCGCCTTTGGAATGAAAAGCGCATCAAACTTGATACCAAAGTAAAAGTTTATAGATCTGCCATTCTTAGTACTATCTTCTATGGCTCAGAATCGTGGATATGCTATAGATGACACATTATCCAACTAGACACAAAGGCTGTCTGAGGACAATCTGCAGTTATTCACTAAAAGTTAGAGTTTCCAATGCCTACCTGTTTAGCAAGTGTATGATTGATGCAATTGAGATCTTCCTTATGCAATTACAATTGCGTTGGACTGGCTAGGTCATCAGAATGAGTGACGAAAGAAAACCCAAAGTCCTCATGTACAGCCAGCTTGATAGTGGGCACAGGTATGTTGGTCGACTATGTAACCTCTTAGCAATGAAGGTAGCTGGCAACAGCTTTGAGCGAGCAACCTCGGAGCTAGCAAAATGGAGATCGTTGTGTCAAAATGGTATTAGAAACTTTGTTGCAACCGGCATTAACAAGCTTCGGTGTGCAAGGCAAAGGAGAAGAGCGGCTGCAAATATATCAACTGCACTGAAGGAGAAGAAGAAGAAGAAGAAGAAGAAGAAGAAGAAGAAGAAGAAGAACAACGACAACAACAACAACAACAACAACAACAACAACAACAACAACAACAACAAGAACAAGAAGAACAAGAAGAACAAGAAGAGCAAGAAGAAG
>NC_068981.1:135843637-135845075 GCF_001194135.2 Octopus bimaculoides | reverse complement strand
TACGCAACTGGTACTTAATTTATCACCCCCGAAAGGATGAAACGCAAAGTCGACCTCAGTAGAATTTGAACTCAGAACGTAGCAACAGACGAAATACCGCTAAGCATTTTGCCCAATGTGCTAACGTTTCTGCTAGCTCACCGCCAAGAATAATCATTCTAGAATAATACCCACGCAAATATCAAAAACGACAGCTGTAATAAGAACAGCTACCGATGAATTTATTTAGAACCATTCTTACTACTACTGCTGCAACCACAACAGGTAACTTTTAGGTCACTTGACCATTAGATTCCACGAACAGCTTCTACCACTGGGTCATATCAATCCCGTCTTCTTCTTCTACTACTGCTACTACTACTTCTTCTACTACTTCTTCTACTTCGTTTTCTCCTTCGTCTACTTCTTCTTGTCCTTCCTCTGCTTCTCCTTCTTCTTCCCTTCCTTCTTTTTCATCTTCTCTTTCCTCGGCTGTTGCTGCTTAAACCATCAAACTTTAGAACCAAATGTATTCCCTCTCTGTTTATTTCATCGTGTTCCTTTCTGTTGAAGAGCGTAGGCTCGAAGCGTAAAAGACTTTCTAATCTTCACGAGCGTCAAACTGTTACACCTGCTTGCTGTTTATATACCTGTCTTCGTCTTTTGTTTTTCTGTAAATTTCAACTATATGTATGTATGTATGTATGTATGTATGTATAAAGCTTGACTATAAGTTTGACTAACTTTGCTTTACTATCGATAATTCATAGGATAATGGTTAAAATATTAACTTCAAATACCAATACATCAAAATATACAAAGTAAAAAACAAAACAAAAAGAAAGAAAGAAAAAGCATTAAAAAAAAATCCGCATGCAGGAAATCATGTGATGCCTTTTCATGCTCAGGAAAGACCTACTGAAAAATTGTTTTAAATCAGGAACAAAACCGAAAAAAACATTGTTTAATCATTAAAAATAAATCATAAATTAACAAAACGATATATAACCATAAATAGTGACCGATAAAGGCTTCGATAATAAGCAGATAACGTGTATACAATTTCAGCATTACTTACAAATATAGTTGGAAAGAAATTATTATTAAGATAACATTCCCCTTATGCAGCAGAGAAAAATATACTCTGTTTTGAAACGTAACGTTGAGGATTGGAGAAAATACGGAAATATTTCAATGTTTCTGTTAAAAACTTCAAAGCAGTTACGGAAAGCTAAAATTAGCAAAATAAACAATTGAAACAATGGAGGCATTTGAAGAAATGATAAGAAAAATTTTAATAAATAAATACACTGACGTACACAAACACACAAGTACATTGTACGCAAAAATATACACACACATATACACAATTTTGTGTGTGGGAATGTTCATATCACACACACGCATATATATATATATGTATATATATGTATGTATATATATATATATATATATATAT
>NC_068981.1:135835647-135838829 GCF_001194135.2 Octopus bimaculoides | reverse complement strand
ATATATATATAATAAGTTCAAAAAAAATTCATGAAACCATTAAGACGGGAGTGGCTGTTGTACGTGGAGGTGTGAGGCATTGTTTTGAAATGTATTTTTGATGTAAATTATATTGGAGTGTTTATGATCTGTTGAAGTCACATTGCCATCTTTCAGCGCTTGTGTGCGTGGATCTCATTAAAACGTGTCTCTCTTCGCTCTGTTGGGAATTTAAGCATTCAATTTTTAGCGAAAGGAAATTTTAAACTATAAAAATATTAGAATATTGATAACGTAAAATTTAAATTCAAAATATAACTAATTTAAAATACGAAATTTAAGGGGTTAAAAGTTAAATCGAAAAAGTTTAATGAGCGGGAAAAATTTTAATGTAATTATTTAGCGAAATTGTTATGGATTACTTGGGAATCTAAAGATTTGAAACAGTGGATTGTGTTATATCTGTTGTGTATTGTTCAAGTTTATACATTTATTTGTTTAAAACATCGACGTTGAGCGAAAGTAGATTTAGCATACAGAAAATAAAAAACAAGTATAAAAATAAAATGCAAAATTACTGGAAAAGATATAAAAAGGTCTTATCTGTTGGGAAGGATAGTGTTGCATAATATTTAAAAGTTTTATACATATTTATGGCTACTTGTGGATACTCTCTCCGAATACATATTTATAAGTGTCTTTATTGTGATCATGAAGTCGTGTGGCTTCGTGGTTAGGTGTGTTCGACTCGCGGTCGTAAAGTCACGAATTCGATACCCAGCGGTGTGTTATGTCTCTCAGCAAGATATTTTATTTCACGTTGCTCCAGTACACTCAGCTAGCAAAAATGAATGCCAGTTTTATTTATTGTTATTATTCTTTTATTCTTTTATTCTATTATTTGTTTCAGTCATTTTGACTGCGGCCATGCTGGAGCACCACCTTTAGTCGAGCAAATCGGCCCCAGGACTTATTCTTTGTAAGCCTAGTACTTATTCTATCGGTCTGTTTTGCTGAACCGCTAGGTTACGGGAACATAAACACACCAGCATCCGTTGTCAAGTGATGTTGTGAGGGACAAACACAGACACACATACCAAATCCACTCACAAGGCTTTGGTCGGCTCGAAGCTATAACAGAAGACACTTGTCCAAATTGCTACGCAGTGGGACTGAACCCGGAAGCATGTGGTTGGTAAGCAATCTACTTTATTTTATAAATTGGCCATGCAGCCTTACAAAGATGTAGCTGCGGGCTGGACAAAGACATAAATGATAATGGAATGAAAAAAATGAAAATATAGTTGGTGGGGGAAGCAGACAACACCCGCCGATTGCTACTTCCCGAAAACATTGTTCTCTTTTTGTCAACAACACAAAATGAGGTATTGAACCTCTTACCAAAGCTCAAAGAATGGACGCAACCGTCCTTACAAGATGAAGCGCTGAGCCTCTTACCAAAAATTAACAAATTCAAATTTCAAATCGAGGTACTAAGGCCTCTCACCTTTCCTCCCCGACCAGGCAATATGCCTCCCGCAGCCAATCCTGTAGTTCTAAGTCGGAGCTCCAGAAAGCAAAACTGTATTGGTCCTAGGGAAAAGAGTCCATCACCCTGCACATATCATTCTCCATTATGACCTCCGCAGCAACTGCGGAGGCCAATCCGGGTCTTCAATCCAGGACAGGACCCCCTCCCGCCGGCCCTCTGGCTTCTTCACAAAGCTCTGTACAGCCTCTCCCTTATGAAAGAAGATCACAAAATCATCCTTCATCCTAATGGGAGGGGCCACAGTTTCCTCCATCAGTGGCACAATTCCCACCGACGAGGTTTTAGGACATGCGGGCAGTGTACTACTAACCGCCGGCAATGTCCCATTCTTCTTCTTTTTTCCCCTTGTGCTACGGGAGGGTGTAGTCCTTCCGCTTTATCCGGAGGATCTTCCCTCCTTTCCGCAGCCTTGTGGGGTCCTTCGGTGGGCAACCATTGTTACCCACCTTCTTCCTTTTTTCCCCTTTTTTCGAGGTCTCTACCTCCTCGACTGCCTCAACTTACCACACAACCAGACCTGTTTCACTTTATTTTTCTATCTTTAACTTCCTAAAAAAAAAAGAAAAATGAAATGTCCATTATCTCGAACAATAGGCAACATATCCGAAACAATCCTCAAATTATCAAGTAATCTAAAACCCAAGTAATCACGCGCCAGCCTATTCGATCGTGCACTTCCCACGTGATGTGTGATATCTTGTGGATATGATGTGTAGTACCAGACTGTTGTTGTTGTTGGCACTCCGTCGCTTACGACGTCGAGGGTTCCAGTTGATCCGATCAACGGAACAGCCTGCTCGTGAAATTAACGTGCAAGTGGCTGAGCACTCCACAGACACGTATACCCTTAACGTAGTTCTTTGGGGATATTCAGCGTGACACAGTGTGACAAGGCTGACCCTTTGAATTACAGGCACAACAGAAACAGGAAGAGTGAGAGAAAGTTGTGGTGGAAGAGTACAGCAGGGTTCGCCACCATGCCCTGCTGGAGCCTCGTGGAGCTTTAGGTGTTTTCGCTCAATAAACACTCACAACGCCCGGTCTGGGAATCGAAACCGCGATCCTATGACCGCGAGTCTGCTGCCCTAACCACTGGGCCATTGCGCCTCCACAGTACCAGACTGATACGTAACAAAAACGGCATCAGCTCGAATTGATTGTAATATGAATCTGCAGTACTAAGGCGATGAGCTTGGCAGAATTGTTAGCACGTCAGGTGAAATGCTTAGCGGCTTTTCCTCCATTCTTCTATTCTTTTGTTTCAGCCATTTGACTGCAACCATGCTGGAGCACCGCCGTAAAGGGTTTTAGTCGAAAAAATCGATCTCAGGATTTATACTTCGTAAACCTAGTACTTATTCTATCGATCTCTTTTGTCGAACTGCTAAGTTACGGGGAGACAAACACACCAACATCGGTTGTCAAGCGATGGTGCGGGTGGCGATACAAATACAGGCACAAAGGCACACACACACACACATATATATATGTTAAAACGTAAAATGAAAACAGAACACAAAGGATTCCGCGGTACACGTGTTTCAAGCTTTATACACAAATTGTCGTTGCATCATTATATGAGTATATAATTGATAGAAAAGATGGTTTAAAGCTATCTTCAGCCGCAAACATTTTCAGTCCCAAGATTACA
>NC_068981.1:135830461-135835474 GCF_001194135.2 Octopus bimaculoides | reverse complement strand
ATATATATATATATACATACGACGGGCTTCTTTAAGTTTCCGTCTACCAAATCCACTTACAAAGCTTTGGTTGGCCCGAGGTTACAGGGTTACAGTAGAAGACACTTGCCCAAGGTGCCATGCAGTGGGACTGGACTAGGAACCATCTATACGATTTCAGTTCAAATTCCGCCGAGGCTGGCTTTGCTTTTCATCCTTTCGGGGTCAATAAAAAAGTACCAGCTGAATACTAAGGTCAATATAATCGACTTACATCCCCCTCCGAACATTGCTGGCTTTGTGCCAAAATTTGAAAATAGCATGAATCTACTGAATGTCATGAACTCGTTATATTAGTACGGATGTATGAAAGACAGATGTGACTACACGCATAACTTTGATACAGCATCTCAATGTTATATAATATCAATTCGTCAAATATCGTGAGATTGATAACGCATGAAAGCTTAGGCGTTACTCCTATTACATCAGACCGTGATATAGCATAAATCCATGGTATATTATAGGATTGAAAAATTCCGAATCTATTATATAATTGTAACTAGGATATAAAATATAACTGCGATATAATGCGTAAATACTTTAGGAAAAAAGGAGATGGGGGGGGGTGAAAGAGAGAAAATGTGTGTGTGTGAGTGAGCAAGAGAGAGAGGGTATGAGAAACAGGGAGTGGAAGAATTGTAAATATTAAAAAAAAAAAAAAGCAAGACAAAAGAAAAAGAAAGGGACGATTCAGAATCTTTCTCTGAAATTAGTCGAAAAAAAAATTCCAAATCTCTTGGCAATTTATTAAACATAGCGACCCCTTACGCCATGACATGACATAGCTACAAAAATTCGGTTTGTACACGAAAAAAAATGATAAAATAGCGGCAAACTGTTCCACCGCATCGATTCCCTTCAATCCAGCAGGTTATTTGTTCCCAGCAGAAGGAAAAGAAAACCAACCTGGAATTTTTAATTAACTCTGCAGATGTTATGGGCAGAAATATATAAAAAAGAGAAAAACATTCAGTTCATTTCTCTGAAGTTAGAAGCAATTTATTGCTAAATATTGATTGTTGTTTGCAATTAATGCAGTTTTTCTAACATGAGAAAGTTTCCTTTCCTTCTAACTCAATTTCTTTTTTTCTCCATGACTTTGTTCTCCTTTTTTTACATTATCATTGTTATTATGTTTATCATCATTATTTACAGCATTACAGTTTGCATGCATCCGCTCTATCACCGAACGAAATGCACATTTATATACATCATGTGTATACGGGTTCGCACATATATCGTGTGAGTCTTTTCATGTGTGTTCTGTTTGTGTATGTATATATATATATATATGTGTGTGTGTGTGTGTGTGTGTGTGTGTACGAGTGTGTGTGTGTGTGTGTGTGTGCGTGTGAGGAAATAATAATAGATTTATGCTTAATGTGTGCAATGTACCTAAAACTGCTCTTACGTTAAGCTGATGATAAAGATGGTTGTGGTGGTGGTAGGGTGGTAGTTCGTATCTTACCAATTTATGCATTTCTATATTTTTTATTAGACTATATGAATCAAAGATTACTGAGAATATTTGTACTTTCATTCCCTACACACTCTCCATACATATTTTTTTTTTTATGAGAGGAATTTCTTCGACAGATTTTCAGTTCTTCCAGGAAACTCTTCTTGTATTCAGAAATCGAAACACCCATAAAAAGACATTTTAAAGCTTTTGTGACCTTTAATATTTATTTCTAACAGATTTGCCTTCTCATTTCTGTTTGTTCACATGTATGACAATATATCATTTTTATAATAAATACATAATTTTATATTAAAATATATAATTTTGATATAATATATAATTAAATAAATAGAATGCCTGGTGTGTGTCTTGTGGCTACCATTCCTAAAAAATGGGGAATAGGCCTGGATATGTAGGATAGTGGAGGCGCAATGGCCCAGTGGTTAGGGCAGCGGACTCGCGGTCATAGGATCGCGGTTTCGATTCCCAGACCGGGCGTTGTGAGTGTTTATTGAGCGAAAACACCTAAAGCTCCACGAGGCTCCAGCAGGGCATGGTGGCGAACCCTGCTGTACTCTTTCACCACAACTTTCTCTCACTTTTACTTCCCGTTTCTGTTGTGCCTGTAATTCAAAGGGTCAGCCTTGTCACACTGTGTCACGCTGAATATCCCCGATAACTACGTTAAGGGTACACGTGTCTGTGGAGTACTCAGCCACTTGCACGTTAATTTCATGAGCAGGCTGTTCCGTTGATCGGATCAACTGGACCTCTAGATGTCGTAAGCGACGGAGTGCCAGCCATCATGTAGGATAATATAGTTTTTTTTATTATTCATAATATATATTTGTTTATATAATATGTATTTTTAATATTTGTAATATATAATTTTTTTATATAATATATATTTTTTTATCATTTATGATATATATTTTTCTATGTTTCTGTTAATCTTCAAACACTTAATGATATGTGTCTATATCATCTATTTTTTTTCAGTTTTTTGTATCATTTCTTTACAATACTAACATTGTCCCAACCAACTCTGTTGTATCTTGTTTCATCTCTGAAACAAGAGACTTTTTGTTTCTTTGTGACTTCTATTTAATTAATTTATAATAATTGCAGGTCATGTTTTATCTGATATTTTCTGTCAGCTGTTAACATTCTAAGTGTTTTCCCTTCTATGTTCAAAACACAGATGCTTAGAGACGCCCGTTGTACAGGTCAGCTGTAGAGGAGGAACCAAAATCAAGAAGAAAGCTTTTTGTGGAGTAATTTCTGAGCAGACACTGACCGTTTCTTATCAGAACTGTTACCAACTCTTTAGTCCCTTAAACTGAAAAATGACCGGAAAATTATTGCTGGTGTATGTTTAAGATGCAGGCGTAGTTGTATAGTTAACAAATTCGCCTCGCAACTACATGGTTTCTAGTCCGACCCCACTGCACTGCACCTTAGGCAAGTTTCTTCTCCCATAGCTAAAGTCCATCAAACCCTTGTGAGTGAAAGTCGTTTGGAGTGATACGCTTATTTTGTCCACTTTCGGTGTCTTTAGTGACGTCCACCCTGCTGATAGAGGGTTCCGATCTAAGGGTAATTTCACCCCCGCTCAATTCCTTCTGTAAGTCTTGATAGCCCTGAAATTGGTCGTGTATTGGCGCTAGCCATCCTTTTCTGATTCAACTGTAGATGTACAGATTTTCCGCCCTACCTAGTTTTACATGTTGTTCTGTTCTTTTTCTTTTTTCTTTTTTTTTTTTGTTTCTTTAGGCTTATATTTTTTTGTAAAAAAAACATTGTCATTTTCACACCTCTTCACCCTCCCAGTCATTATATCGTTCTGAAATCGTTATTACACAAAACAAATTTATTGTTTCCTTCTTGATCTGTGACTTTGCATAAGTATAAGAAATCATTAGAAAATTATCCTTATCATCTTCTCATTAAAAAAAAGCGAATAGTTACTTGTTTCTCACATTTTTTGACGATTTGAATTACTCTACTGTTATTTTTAAGCAAAGCTGTAAATCTACAGGAGTTTCAGCAGTTTTTGAATTATAGCAGTTGTCTTTAAAAGCTTCATGATGTATACGAAAGTATAAATTTGTGCAAAAATGCATGTAATATTTTTTTTCCATTTTGAATTGTAAATTAACAATTAAACATTACATTGATGTGCTAAAATTACATTGATGGAAACAAGAGTAATTTGGTGAGTGATTTCCACGACTATTCCTGAAGGCAGAAACGACGAAAAGAAACGAATTTTACATTAGTTAAGCTGACACTCGAAAAACCGAAAAGGTACGAGTTTTCTTTCTTTAAAAGTGCATTGAGTAAAGTCACTCTACATTTATCAAATCAGTCACAACTTGTTGCTGCAGGCAATATTAATATCGCAAATGGAATAATATATTAAATACAATAAACATGTTATAAAAGAAAAAGGTTAGGGAAATAAAGTTACAATAGGAATGGCTTAAATATTTGATGTATCGTGTGGTGCTTCAAGGAGGTAACCATGTTATCCGTTTTCTGTTCAAATCTATTCCTTTATTAAGCTTCTTCCAAAATGCCTTTTTGTACATTTGTTTTATAACCATTACTCTATTAACATCTCAAGAATACATTCTTCCTTATGTCCAACCGAAATTTTTCTGTTTAATCTATTTTAGAACACTATTTTTAGCCCTTCTTTGTACCAACCAACTTGATAGTTATGATAATTAATTAAAGATTAAAGAAGCGTAAAACAAAGGAAATAATTAATCACGGATTGATTAAAAAATGCAGAAACCTGATTACAACATTTGTTTTTCATTATCACCTGAGAGATTTTACAGTTTGTGTAGTCTGTTTTCTAATATTGTATTATTCCTGTTTAAAATGTTTGTCTCCTTTTGTGGTTATTTAGAACTTCCATCATTAGGTAGGGCTGCTGTTAATTTGTTACTGCTGGTTCTGTTGCTGTTTTTATGCTTGTTGTTTAAGCGAGTGTTCTGAGGCAGGCAAAAGTACATACTTGTTTCCCTAACGGTGAGAGACACCACTTTGATTTATGTGGTTGGTGTATAAAGGCAAAGCATGCACCTCACATTTTCTCAGTTTTCTTCCCGTAGCTCTTTCCATGATCTCTGTCTCTTTCTCTCCTTGTAGATAAAATTGACTGTGGCCATATCTGGAAAGAGAAAAGGTTCCACCAAGACTCAAATGCCCAAGATACACTGTACATCACGACAGCATCCCCACGAGCCAATAAAGTCGATAATACAGAAACTACGGTTTGAAAGTGTTTTTAGTTTTTGCAACAGTGAAACAATGAATATCTGGAATGCGTGTATGTATGCATGCTTGGATGTATGCATGTATGTATGTATGTATGTATGTATGTATGTATGGATGGATGTATGTACAGGTTTGATAACTAGTTTGAAAAGCGCTGACGAACGAAACTCTTGTCCCTTGAGTCACTCTGTTACTTCTGCTAAATATTAATTATATATATA
>NC_068981.1:135817892-135830185 GCF_001194135.2 Octopus bimaculoides | reverse complement strand
ATATATGTATATATATATCAGTTAAATAACGAAAAACAAAACACGTTCAGTTCGATGCATAGTAAAAACAGAGTTTATATGTATACTAATAAAAATATATATACAATACACACATATAACATGTTTCCATACACTTTCTGTCGACCAAATTTCACTCCCAAAACGTTGGTCGTCTTAAGTCTTTTGCAAAGAATACTTGCGCAATGTGGTGCATAGCGGGATCGAACCCAGGATTATGAAGTGCTGAAGAGCACTTCTTAATCACATGCCTGCAACTATTGTAATTACAGGATCAATTTCATGGAAAATTTGTTGTTTTTATATGAAATTTACCATGTTTTATCCATTTAAATGAATCAAGCAATATTGTTGCAAATATTAGCATATTTTGTCTGGTGAATTTCACGAGTATCGCTAAAGGCAGACAAGAATAAAATAACTATAAATCTTATATTAGATTACGTATATATTCAATAGAGCGGTGAAAGGAAGTGTTTTCTTTCTTGAAAGGTGCATTTCGTACATTTAACCAAATCAGCAATGACTATTTCCTTTGGGAAATTTTAATATTGGAAGTGAAATGCTGAATGAGATGCATTGCATAAAACACGAAAAATAGTTGAGAGGGAAATAGAGATCCGCGAAGAATTATGTAAATATTGTATTTCCCTGCGTGATGCCGAAAGGTGGTAATTTCTTCCAATTACCATCTTTTCCAATAATGTCGCTCTTATAGACACATTCTGGCTTCGTTACCAGGAACTTCCCTCTTTATTCAGTTTGATTGTTGACTTTTCTGTAGTGAATCAGTAAGTTTGTAAACAAGAAACTAAACTCTAAATTAATTCTTTTCTTCATTTGAAAACTCCTGTCGATGAGCTAATGAGAGCCTTTAACCCCTTCAGAGTTGTATAATATGGTTAACAACTAACAGCCAAAGTCATTCATGTATGCATATAAAATATTGTGTGTTCTTATTCTCCACCAAAATATTTCTTGTAGTTTATGGCACTCAGTAGGCTTTAATGAAATGATAGAACTAATTTCTCAGAAACATTTCAAAAGTGGCATAAATTCGTTTACCACGAAGAAGGGGAAAATCTAAAACTTCAGGCATCGACTCTTCGTAGGAGAGTATTGCTTTATTTTTATGGTACCAAATATACACAATGGGAGTAATGAGAGAAAAAGAGAGAGTGAGAGAGAGAGAGAAAGAGAAAGAATAGCGAGGAATAGATGGTAGGGTAGAAGGGAATTTCACTCAATACGAGATGCGTGTTGGCAGAGGATCAACGAACAAAGGGAGAGATAACCAATCGGAATTGTAGCATATTAGAAAATGAGGAAGTTAAGTACTAAAGATCAGGAAGAGAACTAGACTATAATCAGCAGGAACAAATTTAAAAGTGAAGAAGAGAGTTAAGGATAGAAAAAGTAAAGCTAATATATAATATAATAGAAGGTTGCCAAATTCAAGCATATTAAAAAGAACGTGGTTGAATTTTGAGAATGTGAAACATTCTTCAATGTCTTAGGGCAAGAATGTTCCTAGTGCTGGTGAGAGTAACGCGGAGAAGGATCTAATGTGACTCCAGAAAATAAAAAGGAAACAAAGAAGTGACTTGGTGAATTTAAATGTCCGGCTATGGGTATGGAGAGTGTGTTGTTACAAACATCGATCTAGTAATCGCAATACCATCAACTAGATAGCAACCATCAACTAGATGACAACCAGAGGCTTTGTGGTTAGGAAGGTTTCGAACTTTTGATTTTCAGTTTACTAAAGTGACCTTTTAAACAACTGAGCTACGGAGCCACTACGAGAACGAATTATAAAAATTATAATGAATAATGGCGTGCAAACTGTAGTTAGCAATTATTATGGCGTCCGTAGCTGTTATAGTGATATCTTATTACATTTGCTCAAGTATTTTCATTGATATCAGTTTAGCAAACACTCACACTGCAACATCTGTTTACTATAGTGCACGGCTACTTTAAATAGAATTTCTTTATAGGACCCAATCTTTTGTAGTATTTTTAATAACATCGTTGAAGTTAAATAAACTAATGTTTATTCTTGAAAATCTACCCAATGAAAAGCTCGATTTGAGACTATTTAAATCTAAGCCTCAGCTTAGCTGCGAAAACACAGCAAGAGAGGATATAAGTTTTCCATCCTGAACAAATATTGAAACGTTTGGTTTGTTTTGGTTTTTGGTGTTTTTCTTGTAGTTGTTTTTTCACTAGCATAAAAATTATTTCGTTTTTGTATTTGGTTTGCAAAATTCTCAATGTGAATTCTTGTGTTGAAACAGATTTCGTTGTATCGCAGGAGGATCATTATGCCAATAATAAACACACGCACTGGTTCAATTTCTCTTCGTTATTAGTAGTCAATTGATTAGTTATTCAATCAACTAACTAATCGATTGATTGATTAATCACTTGGTTAATCAACCAATTAATTGTTTGCCAATATCGTTTCATTGCAATTCGCGACCTCATCTAATCTGAGATAGATCTAAAGCTGAACTAGAGTAGAAAAGGCATGTCATTAATGAGATCGCGAATGGCAACGAAAGGACATTGACAAACAACAGTCGATTAGTTACTTGGTTAAATACCTAATAAATTGACGATTGATAAAGTGAAACTAAACCGGTGCATGTGCTTATTACCTGTGTTATGACCCTTCCGAGTTGCAACAAAGTAAAAATTATTCTTGTTAAAAAGGAATCGAAGAATTTAAACTCAATATAATGAATTCAAGAAACCTACATTAATAGTGAATTACCACCATTTTAATTAACCGTTTGAGAATCAGCGGTGTGTCTCTATGATACGTCAATAATTTATTTTGAATGTATTTATTCGAAAGAATAGGAAAAAAAAAGAAAATGATGGATTCAAAATCAATCACGTGCACGTATATATTGCAAATAGTTAAATATTTGTTTTATGGTATATAATTTCACAACGATTGATGGTAAACAATTTTCTAGGTGTTCATTTGTTAAAACATTTCTTGTTTTATATTTCATTATATTCATGTAATAGAACAACGCATTACAAATTTAGTGGAAGGTAAACATGTCTTCAAAAATAAATTATAGCTTTTATGTCTGTTGTTTTTAATATTCGAGTATTTCTTAACTGAAACTAATTGCAGAAAGTTGGAATCTAGGTGTCTGCGTTTAATTCCATATCGCTTTGTAGCATTAATTAACTTATCTACATCTATAGAATTTAAGTTGATCATTGCTGCTGTCTTCGCAGTAATTCCGCCTACATCAGTTTCGCTCAACGAATACGTAAAAGCAAAAATACCTCTCTTAGTTCTGGTTGAAATCTGGGAAGTGAAACATCGAATTCTGGTTTTAGAATTCCTAAAACTTCGATATAAAGGCCAAACTTTGGTGATGATGATAATTGTTTCTGTTGTATATTGGGTGAGGCCTTATATCAGTAATAAACACACGCATTGGTGACATGGTAGAATCGTTAGCACGCCGGGCAAAATTCTCAGCAGCAGTTCTTAAGTTCTGAGTTCAAATTCCACCGGGATCGACTTTGCCTTTTATCCTTTCGAAGTCGATTAATTAAGTACCAATGAAATACTGGGGTCGATGTAATCGACTAGCCCCCTCCCCCCAAAATTTCCTTTAGCAGAAAGGATTATTATTATTATTATTATATTCTTTTTATCACAGGTTTTGTTGGAGCTCCTGGAGTCTTGCATGCGTAGCGGGCTTGCTACCTCCGGCCAGTACCACGTTATTCGTTCTTTTCACCTATCTAATACTTTCCTGATAATTCTGGCCGTGCCAAGGAGGCAAACCTTTTGTAACAGATCTCCTGGGCACTCTGCTCCAATTTCCTTTATATTTCCTTTGATGCCTTCTGTTACTGTTCCCAAGGACCCAACAATATTTGGCACTGTCTTCGCCTTTTTCATTTTCCATAGCCGGGCTATTTCGTATATAAGAGTATTGTATTTATTTATTTTTTCGCCATCCTTCTTCACTATTCGTGGGTCAAAGGAGCATGCAACATCAACTACATAGTACATGTGGTGCATCTTGTCCACTACCACTAATCTGGTGTTATGCTCTAGCACCTGATCTGTTTGGATTGGGAAATCCCAGAGGATTTTGCTAGTCTCCACTCTCTGCAGCCTGTGCTCATGGCCTCTCTCTATCCCCCACTTTTCTCACAGTTTCTAGTGTAGCACTTTCGCTACCTGATCGTGTCGCTACAACTTGTAGTGGTTTCGGGCAAGTCTAGAGCATTCGTTCGTGATATGGGCTATGGTTTCAGCCACTCTGTTACAGACGCAGCACAGCAGAGACACTTATTCATTCTTATGGTTGACCCTTCAGTTCGTGGCCAAAGTTTGGTCTTGTGCTACCAGTATAGTGCTCTCGGTCTCTTTTTTTAGTGTTCCTTTTTTCAGCTAGTCCCACCGATTTATTCCAGCAACTTCTGTGGTGGCTACATGGAATTAATCGTGTAGTCCCTTGTTGCGTAATGCTTCTTCATGTCCTTTTTGTACTTCTTCATTTGCTTCTCCTTTTTTCTCTGCTTTCAATACTCCCTTATTTCTAACTGACACTAGCAAGGTTTCGTTACTTTGGGCTAGATGTCTCATTAAGCTCTCGAATTCGATACGCACGCAGTCTTCCATACTTTTCAGTCCTCTTCCTCCATTTTCTCTCTTCATGTACAAGCGATCAGTGTCTTCACGTGGATGATGGGCTCCATGCATCGTTAGGAGCTTTCTTGATTTACTGTCCATATCCTTTAGCTCCTCCTCCTCTGTCCACTTCAGGATTCCAGCACCATACCGAACTACTGCGACTGCGCACGAGTTTATTGCCGAAGTTATGTTTCTGACATTCAGCTTTGAGGCCAATATTTTTCCCCCTCGCCGCAAGTTCTCTTTTTTTTGTCTTTTCCTTCATATCGTTGTGTTTAATTCCATCTGTCTCAAGTATTCCCAGGTAGTTATAGCCGGAATGAAGTTGAATCACCACTTGATAACCATATGCCTTTTGTCCTAACAAGATTACCCCGTCTCATCACCATCGTAGCACGTTCTGAGAGCCAAAATTCCATCTTAATATCATTAGAGAAAATCCGCTAGCCATTTTACTAATTAACTAATCTATTTTTTAATTATGTGTACTAACGAAACCCGTGAATATTTCACAGAATTAATAGAAAACCTGTTGGGTTATTTCTGAAAACTTTATCCAAAAAACCTGAAAGCGTAGCCTATGTTGTGTCTGTATAGCAAGATAGTCGCTCATCTGCTGCTCATTGAAAAGTGAAAGAAATGGGAATACGATGATTACTTAATGCACTTTATTTATACACTTTATATACTTTATGCACAATTTATAGACTTAATACACAGCACTCATAAAATAAACATTCACTCTTATTTTTCCATTTTCCCCATAAATAAAATTAATATCTCGTACATATAATACAGCCTTTAGTTAAATTTCATTTATCTGCCACTTAAATAAGCGTGAATATTTCACGGAATTGCACTATTCAATCACCACCATCAACTCCATCACCACGGCCTCCACTACCACCACCTTCATTTCCATCACCACCACTGCCTCCTTCTCCACCACCACCCCATCATCATCTCTCTCTCTCTCTCTCACTCTGTCCATCCTTTCTCTCTCCCTTCTCTCTCTGTATTTCTTTAACCTACCCATCAGAACATCACCTCTCTGCTAAAATTGTATTTTTAACTCTCCTCTACCTTCAATTAACTTTTTTAACCACGTAATAAATATTACGTTCCCCCTACCTCCCATCATAGACACTTCTCTCTCCCCCTCTTTTTCTTTCTTCCACTCTCTCTATCTCGCTCTTCACCTTATCCTCTTTTTTCTCTCCTTTTTCTTTCTCCTCTCTTTCCATTCAACTAATCACGTGAAAGCGTTACAATTACTTTACCTCTACTTCATGTCATCGACGCTTCTCTCCCCCTCTTTTTCTCCTCCCTCTTTCTCTCTCTCTCATTTGTTTCTCACTCCCTCTTTTCTTTCTAACTCTTTTCCTCTAATCACGTGAAAGCGTTACCGACGTGCTAAGTAACGCAATGACAAGCA
This sequence comes from Octopus bimaculoides, assembly GCF_001194135.2. NCBI lineage: Eukaryota > Metazoa > Mollusca > Cephalopoda > Octopoda > Octopodidae > Octopus > Octopus bimaculoides. The sequence continues at coordinate 135,824,051 of NC_068981.1, read as the reverse complement.
AAATTATTATTTCCATAATGGCCCACTTATTATACAACAAAGTTTCAACGCACGAGTTTAGACCAAGAATCTTGCAATCCAGATACAAAACCGAAATAACTGTTTATTTATTGTGGTGTTTTGGGTACTTGTTAATTTTTTAAGTTAGAAAAATAAAGGCCGAATTATTACTTTCGAAAGCGCTTACATTAGCACTACATTCTTATTTTCACCTTGTAGCTCAAGGTTTAATTTACATAAAAGAAATGTCGGAACTCCTGTAAAGGATTAAATCTCATAACTAATTTATATTCACGTCATCGAATCCCCAATGGTTATCATCTTTTTCATTTAAAAAAGATTTTATTTCGCTCAACAGATCCGAAAATCGTTCTAACACTTTTCCTTTACTCAACCAGCAGACTTCTGTATGCAGTAGCGAAATCGCCATGACTAGAACTAATAAAATCTACATAGGTGGCGTTGCAAAAACCTGGTCCTAATTGAGTTTACAATTTTAAAAACAACGTCACAGTTATTTCTCACCTTTTTGCTCACTTTTCGCAGAATATTTATTGATAAGTAATGCAATGGTATGAAATAAATTTTAGAAATTCGGTGACTTCTTTCTTTCTCTCTTTATTTATTTATTTATTTACTTATCTATTAATTTACAATGAGTAAGAAATCCTTTGTTAGAAGCTATTAAACTTGGCGTTCTTTTTAGTTATTGATACAATTTTCTGAATCGGTGAACTATTAATATTTGTTATTTTAAATGATTCGTGTGTGTGTGTGTGTGTGTGCGTGCTTGTATGTGTCCGTGCGTGTAAGTGTGTGTGCGCGCGCGTGTGTATGTGTGTGTACTTGTGTGTGTGTGTGTGTGTGTGCGTTTGTGTGTGAGTGTATGTGTGTGTGTGCGTGCGTGTGGCGTGCATGCACGTGAGAGTCTGTGTGTGTGTGTGTGTGTGTGTGTGTGTGTGAGGAAACCTGCGTATAAACATGTCAAATTTACCTATTTCTTTGTAGATTGAAAAGAAAGAAAACGATAAACAGCTTTAATCGATTTCCGACCTTTATCGGCACCACATCAGAGGTATCTACATCATTTGACCGACCCCGGATAAACAAGTAACCAATCCACTTATATATATATAAACACATCAAACCTAGTAGCTCCAAAGAACTGGAGTCGCTAACTTGCATAGCATGTGTAACACTTTGTTTGATATCAGGCATTTCTCTTAGTCTCACCTTGTAGTGGCAACATGTTTAACAAATCTTCGTTAGCAATGTAATTACTAAACACTATCTACTATAATAATACTCTTGTGTATTTCTCCTTTACAACATATGAATGAGGAAGGAAGGGATGATAGATGAATAAGGAAGGAAAGCGGTGATGGCAATGCTACGGTGAAAAAACAAATCAGTGTTTCAACTTTGTGTGAGTATATGCATGTGTGTATGTAAAAGGAAGGTATGTGAAGGAATGTGTGTGTGTGTGTGTGTGTGTGTGTGTGTGTGTATGCAATGGTAGTGGGATGGTAAACATTCAACGCTGAAAAGAAAAATCAAACAGCGTTTCAACTCTGTGTGAGTATATGTGTGTATGTGGTGTGCGTGTACAAGGGCAGTATGTAAATGTTTGTATGGATTGATGTCATATCTCAAAATACAACCACTAGATAGCATTGAGAAGTAGTGTATTAATTTGAATTACCATCCATATTCTATTTTTTGTTCTTATTTGTATATAAAATACTACCATTAGCTGTCACTTTTGACGGCGCGAGGCCAGCTAGTTCAAATATAAATACACATTTGTGTTATGTCGATATCATCTACAGAGTGACAGAATCGTTAGCAAATCGGGAAAAAAGCTTAGTAGTAAGTCATCCGTCTTTATGTTCTGAATTCAAATTCCGCAGAGGTCGAATTCAGCTTTTCGTAGTCGATAAAATAAGTACCAGCTGAGCACTGAGGGCCGATGTGACCGGCTATAATCCCCTTCTCCTAAATCACTGGCTTTGGGCAAAAATGTGTTACCAATATTATCTGCTGAATCAGGGCGGCGACCTGGCAAAACCGTTAGCACGCCGGCAAAATGCTTAGCAGCATTTTGTCCGTCTTTACCTTCTAAGTTCAAATTCCGCCGAGGTACACTTTGCCTTTCATCTTTTCGTGGACGATAAAATAAACATTAGTTGATTTCTGGGGTCTTAGTAATCGACTAATCCCCTTCTCCTAAATTGCTGGTCTTGCGCCAAATTTTGAAACCATTATTATCTGCTGACTCGTCTATTTGCAACTAGAAATGTCTACTCGCTGAAATAGCGTTACATAGAATAAATATTTTAGTAATGTCATCAGAGGCAGTTGCAATCCTTTTAGTCACTGTTTTACTTCATAACTATGACTCACTTTTTGCATTTACTGTATCTGCTTTGTTTCTAAAATTTTCAAATATCGAGTTACTAGCTTCCAAAAAAGATTCACTCAACGTTCTACTATCTTCAAATTGTTTTTGTTTTGCGATTTTGTTTTTGTCTTTTTGTTCTTTTACCTTACAATTTTACTTTTATGCTTCGCAATTATATGCGATATCCGAAATACTCTGATAGAAGCAGCAAAAGTTGAAGAAATCAACGTTCTAAAAAAATAAATCCGTTGCTTTTGTGTGGCAAATTAAACACGTGCATTCCTCTTTAATCATTACGAACAAAGATTGTTCTTTCCATTTTTTGTTGAAACAGTATGTCTTTATCCTTTTAAGCTGTTGCTAATCCACCATTACGACTGTATACGACTGTATATTCCGAAAAAATATATAAGTTTCTAGAACTGAGTATTATATAATACTTGCGTTCTGGATTTGGAACATCTAATAGTAAACCAATTAATTTTGTTTAAAAAACAGGCTGACTAAAACATATTTTTAAAGATAGCTTTAACCATAGTAGTAAACTCAATAACGGATCGAATGCACAACTTGTAGTTTATTATTAGACTGGGCACTCCAGTCAACTGATCTAGAGAAACACACAGTGAAGAGCTGAAAAATTATGAAGATGTAATCAATTGTTACATAAAATATTACACCATTATAAGACTCCAAATAGTAGTCAGCAATTATAATAATGTTTATTGTTGCTAAGTTGATATCTTGTTATTTGAAGTCGAATTACTTTAACAAACTAACTACAGCGTCTGATTACTGTAGAGATTAAAGGTAAGATATCTGAGTGACTTTCCCGATTCAATATAAGATATAACGAAAGCGGTGACCTGGTAAAATCGTTAGTACGACGGGCGAAATGCTTCGCGGTATTTCGTCTGTCTTTACGTTCTGAGTTCAAATTCCGCCGAGGTCGACTTTGCTTTTCATCCTTTCGGGGATGAATTAAGTACCAGTTGCGCACTGGAGTCGATCTAATCGACTGCCCCCCCCCTCCCCAAAAATTTCGGGCCTTGTGCCTAGAGTAGAAAAGAATATAAGATATAACGAAGGCAGTGAGGTGGCAAAATCGTTAATATGCCGGGCGACAGCTTAGCAACATTTCCTCCGTCCTTACGTTATGAGTTCAAATTCAGCCGAGGTCGACTTCGCCTTTCAATCCTTTCGGCGTCGATAAAATAGGTGCCAGTTGAGCCCCGAAACTGCTGGCTTTGTGCCAAAATTTGAAACCAATAAGTTATAGCGTCTTGTCTATTGTGAGTCTCGAAATGATATACGCATACTATGAACAGGGAAATTACATCAGATAATTACGGCAATGGTGATACGGAAAGACCAGCGGCATGGAGAAAATAATTACATCATCAATAAGGACAGTGAGTTTATGGTTGATAGAAAAAGATACGTATCAGGAACTGAACAATCACATCATACAATATAAGTAGTAGGTTTATTGTTCACAAGGAAGGACCATTGAGATGGACTGGATAACCATATCAAATTCACTCGAATTGCAAATAGATTGATCGTTTTAAGAACATCGTCAATCATAAAAGAACAATTGATTTTGGTAGTTAATCAATAATCATTGTCCCCGAAGAAGTTTGTAGTGTCTTCACATCGCTGTTGTTAATTTCACTGTTGCTTTTACCTTGTTATTATAGTTGATGAGGATAATGGTGGTGGTGATGGTGGTGGTGGTGGTGGTGGTGCTGCTGCTGCTGCTGCTGCTGTTGCTGGTGTTGGTGCTAGTGCTGCTGCTGCTGCTGCTGCTGCTACTGGTGATGCTGGTACTGGTGGTGCTGATGCTGGTGGTGGTTGTGACAGTGGTCGTCGTGGTCGTCGACGTGTTTGCGGTCGTAGTATGGATGAATGATGATGAAGAGGAGTGGGAGAAGTAGAAGAGGGAAATGAGGAGGAGAAGGAAGAGGAGGGGAAATGAAGAGGAAGATAGCTCATTCTTATTCCCAACGAAGTCAGTATTCTCTTTTATACTTTTGGGATCGATAAAACAGATACGAATCAAGTACCATTCTCTGTCCCCAAAATTAGCGGCCTGTTGCCAGCCACAAGAAACTATATTTCTAATTATATTCCTCATTTTCCGTACCTAAAACAATAAAACCTTCACAGCTTCATTTACATTGATTAACCAATTATAAGGTACATAAAAGTTGCCACATTTTCACCTCAATTACTCGTAGTTATTTCATGGTTGCCAATAACAGGATTATAATTTCTGAAAAGTAAGGTTTAAAATCTGCCGATGGCATCCTACACCCATCTCTAAAATCGTCAAACATTCCCAGATGTTTCGCCTCAATGAAGGTAAGAAAAATGGTGATACATTATGCTTTTCATATTTTCGTAACGTACGAGATTCCATTTAATGACGAGGTAATTATCATATTGGTACTTAATAAATGAGAAATAATATTTCTTATTTTAATAACTAGCACAAATGTCCTCAGATATTCTATGTAAAACCACCTCATCTATTTTTCACATTTTAAACACTATATTGAGATTATTGAAATAGATTTGGCTGCTTGATTCTAGCAGGTCCGGCTGTGACGTAGTTGAAAACATAAGAATTCAATTGTAACTTCTATGAATTTGAATGCGGAGCACAAAAGAGAGAATGGTATGATTGATTAATATTACTATAAATAATAATTATTTGGACTCGTATACCTATCAGAAATAATATGATTGTACAAAAACTGAAAAAGTAAAATAACCTCAGTATTATTAGGCTCTGGAGAGATTCTAACACTCGACTTCCAGTTTACTAGACTGACGTTTTAACCAACTCAGTTACTGAGCCACAAGCGCCGCAGAACATAAATAATTCTTATGATACTTCAAACTACAATGAAACATGATAATGAATAGTAACGTTCGAACTATACTAATGTTAGTGACGTTTATCGGTGTTACACTTTCTCCAGTATTCTTACTGATATCAGTTTAACAAACATTCTCGCTACGACGTTTGTGTTACTCTTGAAATTACAAGACAGATATACGAGAGTAACTCTTGGTTCAATAACAGATGTAATGTCTTCTCTATTATGATTTATTGTCTCAGAGACTACATCGCTATCACTAATATGGACACCAACTACAGTAATGAACTAATGACGGAATATCTACTGGCCCCGTTAAAAACAGCAGCCAAATTTCGCTCGTATACAATCGTATTACGTAGTAAAGGAAAGAAGAGTTTGGATTATGCAATCCTAAATACACTGCATCTTAAATTGGAAGATGTATTTAAGGCTGGAATACTTCTGACCGTAAATTATCTCATCCGAATGAAGATCGACTTGGTCCATGGCTAACCATGAAAAATCGTAGAGTTCCAGTGGTTCGTTCAACGGAACAGCCTGCTCGGTAAATTAACATGAAAGTGGCTGAGTACTCCACAGATATGCATACCTTTAATGTAGTTCTCAGGGAGATTCAGTGTGACCCAGAAACTGACAAGACTGGTTCTTTGAAATACAAGTACTATTCACTTTTTGCCAGTTGACCGGACTGGAGCAACGTGAAATAAAATGTCTGGGTCAAGGTCCCAACGTACCACCGGGTCTTGAACTCACGACCTTACGATCCTGAGCCGATACCCTAACCATTAAGCCACGCGCCTTCAAAATCAGCGTGACACAGTGTGTACCAAAAATTGTATGTTTTCAGTTAATGGTACAATCCACCCAATG